>NC_048408.1:27495685-27498233 GCF_013103735.1 Etheostoma cragini | reverse complement strand
TTTGGAAAATGGCTGCAATGAAACAAAGAGTGAAAAATTTAAAGGGGTCTGAATACTTTCCGTACCCACTGTATGTGAGTGTGTATGTGTGTATTTTAAATGACTGCCAGCAACTTATCTTAGCTATCTTAGTGGGGGCTTATCCTCATTAAACCAAGTCAATTTGTGAGGCATTCAAGGGAAAAGGTGTCTGACACACAGCCAGAGGAGTCTATGATTATCCTATACTCTTTGCAGTGGTGGAATGTAACTAAGTACATTTACTCAAGTACTGTACTTAAGTACACATTTGAGATAGAGTACTTGTACTTTTCTTGATTCTTTTCCTGTTCATGCCACTTTCTACTTCTACGTTACATTTCAGAGAGAAATATTCTACTTTTTACTCCACTAAATTATTCAGCTTTACTTACTTCACAAATTAAGATTTGTGCCCACAAAACACACATATGTTTTATTATTAAAAAAACTGCCCAACAATATAACAGCGAGTACATTTGCCTGATGATATGTCCATACTTTTACTTAAGTCAAATTTTCAATACAGTACTTGTAACAGAGTACTTTATAGTGTGGCATTAGTACTTTTAATTAAGTAAACAATCTGAATACTTTTGCCACCACTGCCTGTCTGTGCATGCAAGTATCTGAGTGTGACGCATGGAGTTGCCACAAAATCGTTCCTAAATAAAAGATCCAAACAATCAAGATCTCAGTTGGCATGGAACAGACATAAACACACTAATCTTGTTTGCGTAAAGTTGAGAGTGTGTTTTGTGTCATGGAATTAGACGTATACGAACACCGTCTGCACGAGAAATAGAAATGATTATCCACTTGAGAGCATTAAGGCTACAAAATTCATTAGAATTCAGGATTTCTCATCCAAGGACAAACATCTACCGTAACAAAAGGCCGGAGCACTCAGAGCCCAGTGACTACTTCTTGTGATACTGTGAGAGAAAGGAAAATACACAGAATTTAAAGTGCCAATATTATGCTCATTTTCAGGTTCATGGTGTGGCCTTCACCATCTGCCACTGTGCTCGTTTGAAAACCACAATGTCTCTCTCTCATGGGTGGGCCAAATTCTTTGGGTGGGCAAAACTGAGAAAGGGGAGTTAACCTTGCCCCTTATGACCTCATAGGGGTAAGATTCCTGATCAGCCCATCTGAGCTTTCCTTTTCTCAAAACCAGAGCAGGATACCCAGGGCTGGGTTTACACTTATCACCATTTCCAGCCACTGGGGTACCATTGGCAGAATGGGGGAAGGCAAATTAATGTTAAAAAACCTCATAAAGTGAAATTTTGATGCCATGGGACCTTTAAAGAAAGCAGAGTGCACTCTCTGTGTTGTGTGGATTGCTTTGAAGGCAACTTTGACATACATATGCCAATTTCTTTACAGGCGTTTCTGCACATACAGCTTCTGCGCTATAATTACTTGGCTTAAGGCTTCAAAGAAGACAGGCTGGAGGGACTCATTAAAACAAAGAACAAGGGAAAGCATATACAGAATGAGATGAAGTGGGAGAGGAGGGCGAGTAACGGTCAAGAGGACAAAGGAAGTGTATTCTCTCGGTTGTTGGGCCAAGGACATGACTCTGACTACTAGTCAAACTACTTAAGTACAATAACAAATATTAATTAAAAAGGTTGAGGACTGTGAACGTAAGATTACTAATGAAAAAACAGAGGCCAATTTACTTTTTCAAATGTTTGACTTTGAGCTATAGTGCACACTTCCTTTCTCCCCCTATAAGGAATTCTATGTGTTGACATTAAAACTGTTGGAGCATCCACACAATGCAAGCCTTCAGTGATCACGCAGCACCCCCCACCCCTCCTCCACGCAGTTGATAGTTAACGGACGCCACAATATTCTGAACATACTGAGAAATACAGAGAGAGTGGTGTGGAGCTGATCTAATAAGCTTTGCAGCAACTCATTTGGCAATGGCTTGAAAGTAACAGATGTTTATTAATATAAAAAAGTTTTCTTTCTGAATTTAGAGAAGGTGAAATTCAATCTCAGAGGGAATACTGAAAACTTTTTTCAAATGATGGAACTCTTTTATTACTTATTTCAATGAGCTACAAATGCATCAACATTGATTAGGGTGTGCATTCACCCACAACCACTTTTTACTCCATTGGTTTTTTAAATTTGATTTAATTTTTATTTTAAATGTGGACATAATTCTGTTTCTCAGTCTATGTTTGTGCGTTTATGGATGTGTGACATGTAACACTATCTTGTGGGGAGGCTGATATGGGACTGGGGATGGTATGGGCTTGGGATAAATACTCTCTATTTTATTCTCATTTAAGTTGTTTTACTATTGTACAAAGTGTGAAACTATTGTCCTGACTTCATATAATTACACTACCGTTCAAAAGTTTGGGGTCACCCAAACAATTTTGTGTTTTCCTGAAAAGTCCCACTTATTCACCACCATACGTTGTCCAATGAATAGAAAATAGAGTCAAGACATTGACAAGGTTAGAAATAATGATTTGAATTTGAAATAAGATTTTTTTTACAT
>NC_048408.1:27478291-27495585 GCF_013103735.1 Etheostoma cragini | reverse complement strand
ATTGACCCCACAAATGTGATGCTCCAGAAACTCAATCTGCTCAAAGGAAGGTCAGTTTTGTAGCTTCTGTAACAACCTCACCTGTTTTTAGATGTGTGAACATGATGGCACAAGGGTTTTCTAATCATCAATTAGCCTTCTGAGCCAATGAGCAAACACATTGTACCATTAGAACACTGGAGTGATAGTTGCTGGAAATGGGCCTCTATACACCTATGGAGATATTGCACCAAAAACCAGACATTTGCAGCTCGAATAGTCATTTACCACATTAGCAATGTATAGAGTGTATTCCTTCAAAGTTAAGACTAGTTTAAAGTTATCTTCATTGAAAAGTACAGTGCTTTTCCTTCAAAAATAAGGACATTTCAATGTGACCCCAAACTTTTGAACGTTAGTGTATATATATAAAAAAATAAAAAATACGCACTAAAGCTTATACACATCCATTGTCTTCAACAAGCTTCTACTATTCTGTTAGTTTTACATCTGGGCCTCATTTCCAAAGCATCATAGAAATCCCACTTATGAACCTTTTTAAACTAATGTTTCCAAAACAATCCTGAATGTATTTTAAGTCCCTCTCTATTCACAAAGATCTTGTGAGTGATTTCTCATAGAAGATACAGGGCCCTAGTTACTTGTATCCAGATTGCAACTGAGGCGAATTTCATACTGTACACACCTGCAGTGACTATCAATTGCGAAATAAATATAATCTAAAAAGTGTTATCCAGTGTGAAGCAATGGATTCGGCACAAGATACTTTCTACAAAACACTGTTATTGGCACTCTTTTGTCTATTTTGCTCAACTGCCATATACTCGAGATAGGTCTCAATTCAGGTAGTAGCAGGTGTGTGATGGAAACGGTAACGGTGTGTGAAGTGTCGGTAACTGAGGAATGAAAGGAAACAAATTGGCCAAGAAAAAAAAACACATCTGTCCTAGTGAGAGATGATGAAGCACAGAAGGTGGGAAGAAGGGGAAGATGTTTGTGTGCGTGGATTTTTGACATGCTCATACTGTACACGTACACACACAATCAGAGAAAGGAGGAGATGCTCATCTATATGCCAGCACCATTGGAAACACATGTCATTTTTTCTCTATTAAGTTAGCATGCGAAGTCTGCACACTGCTGTAATTGTTCTTTTTGGTGCGTTATATATGTTCTTCAATCCAGAAATGTTGTACAGTTTATCTCCTGCTTCCTAAATTTCAGATTAAAGTGCTGAATATAAATATTGACACACTTTGCCAAATGCGTCTCTGCCACCTTACTTGTTGATCATTAATGGTTGTTTATTTGCTACATCCCACTCCCTGTAATTTCTTTTTTGTCGTTGTTGTAACCATTTTTGCCCGCTTTTCTACCCGATGTTGTTGCTGAACTCAGCAGCAGCTGAATAATTACCGCCCGCAGCCAAGCGTTTACTCCGAGCGGGACCTTGGTGTTACCATATGCAGTACAATCCAAGAGCCATTTCCCTGAAATGTTCTCTCACCACGTAGATAATCAGGCCTTGATTGCAAACCATACTGCCTACCATTTACCAACACTCACACACACACACAAAAAAGGATGGCATGAGCAATTATCCACAAGTATCCAACAATGAACGAGTTTTCTGAAAACAGGTGGTTTATTATTTAGGCAGACAAAAAGGCTCAGCTTCCCTCATCACAGCTCAGGAAGTCAGCATCCAGATGCGAGCGTCCCATGCCATGTTTTCAGGGCAATGCTTTTGAGTGCGCATTTGAGAGACAAAAAAAGAGCAAGAGAACGAGCGACTGGAATGCATTCATTCACTTTTAACGTTTACTTCGGTAACCCGGCCAGTCTCGGCAGGCAACATCGTAAATTCCTGTAAAGGTTATCAATTTACAATGCGCTAATCACAGCCCTCGTTTTGGTATGCTAATGCATGTGTGGCTAAATGCACTGATGAGTGACTCCAAAGAGCTGCACAGGCCAACATGGCAGCGGTTGATGCTGAGCTGTATGTGGTAAATGGAGGTGGCATGCTTCCTGATGAACGACTGCGAGAGGCTGTGGGAGGAGGACAGCAGGTGTGATTCATGGAGGAATATGAAGCTGCCACTTCTGACCAACTTCACAACCATTGCAAATGTTGAGATATCTGCATGGTGAGTGTGCATATGTGGTGTTTTTGTTCTTCAGTGTGCACGTGCTTTTAGACACGTTTGCGCACATGCATGCACAACTACTAGGCTTGCACACTGGTACTTACGCAATCTCATGGCTGTGGTAATTACAAACAAGAAGTGAGTCGACAAAGTATAATATAACCAAAGTGCTTGTGAGGAGGTAGGTAGGTTTGGATGGTGGTGGACTGGTCAAACAAACACTGGACTTTCACTCAGGAGACCAGAGTTCTTGTCCCGTGGGAAATCAAAAGTCTACTGTCATTTTAAATTAACCAAAATTTTACAGACCTTGGTCTGTGGCGTCAACTTACGTCCTCATTTTAGCTGTATAACATGACTCCTTTTAAGCCAATAGGTGATTTAAATAGACGGCCACATATTTAAACCGCTACCGTGCAGAAGTAATTAAAACGGTCATATGTCGTTTTGGGGAATCTTTGTAAATCAACCTAAAATGTCCTTTAAGGTATGAGGATGTGTCGTTGTGATGGTATTCCTTCACATACATACACACATATACTAACAAAGGATCCTCATTGTCATAATGCATGCAAGCCTGATCAAAACTGACAAAAGCCTCAAATTGGTCCTTATAGATGAGCATACACACATACTGTACTAGCATGCACAGATTGTATACATTATTTTCTAATGCACACAAACACATTTAGCACCAAGCAAATCAAACAAATCTAAACTATGTTTTTATACACAAACTACAGTTCTTTTGGCAACTTGTTAGGACTCCCCAACCCCAGGCATTTTTGTAAATTTCACCAAAGCCAAACAAACCTTGACAATGCATGTCGAGAACTTGTGAAGGGGACTGTGTGCCAAAAAAAGACTTTTGATGTTGTCCACATCCCTGGAGCTTTAAGTCGAACACTCAGAAATAAATACTGTGCTAAACTGTCAGTTCTTAGTTGGAAACTCGCACAACAAGCCTGATTGCTGCTCTCTGGTGTCCAACTTGAGTCCCATGATTGTATAGTGCCAATGGCAGTGCAGAGACAGAGACTGCATACTGCCACATTAGCATTTGATTGGCTGCTAAAAGGTGGTCTAAACTTTAAAACATAGGCTATTTGACAGTTTGCAGAAAAAGATGGGAAAATGCTGGTACCTTGTCTGGTACTACTGGTTAAGAATAGTATCTGCGGTTTTTCATTATCAGACATCAGATAAAGAAAATTTTCTTTATAAAGGTTTCAGGTTTCAGTCTTTGTTACTCTGCCCATTTGCATAAATGAATCCAAATTCATACACGCTATTCCTATGGTTTGAGACTCAGTAACAGCCGGAGCTTCGATATCACAATTAATATCAGAGGAGAGAAAACTTTATTGAATTTTCTAATCTTAGTTGGAATTTAGCCTCAAGTCCATACCCTACTGACTCCCTTCAGGCTTTTTTTGAGATAATTGCAGCACAAAATTCCTGAATATGTGGCAGCTTTTGTAAAATAAAATTGCATAAAAGTTGCAATGTCTTTTGTATTTTTGTTGCAATGAAGTTGATTTTTTGGGATATTTAAAAAGGAAAGCATGCTTGTCTTGAGAGAATAAAAACTACTCTGGGCTGAGTTTTCCTGTTAACCTTACCAAAAAGAGTCAGAATGCTGAAAAAGGCTGGTGGATTTAAGACAAAAGCCTAATATCAAGCGTAGCTTTTCTACATATAAATATATAATTTATTCTTTTGATATTATTGAACGGTACGGTAAGGTTGATATTTATTTTGTTAAAGACAAGACTATTTCTGTGAATATGAGTCATTCTGCTGTCCAGGGTTTTGCCTATGAGCTGAGTGTAGTGAACCCTAATCAAGAAAATCATTTGTTACTCCAGTGACTCAATTTGAAACTCGTAACATAAGTTATAAAGCTTTTTGCAGCTAAGGTGCCTAGGAATAGTAGTTGCTCATGTTGCAAGAGGTTTGTGTATGGCACTGTTATTTTGGATTGAATTGTAGTAAGACTCAACTGATCTGGGTTAATGATGTTAGAGACTCGCGATTCGTAAGTCAATCTAAAGATTTGGGTTAAATATCCGAGTGAATCACGACCCAAACATGTGTAGTCTATATACACAAAGTTCCACTTCCGGGACCTTTCTTTGTGTTGGCATTTTAAACTCTGGTGGATTCATGAGGACTATGGTTAACAGTTCCTCAGATCTCTGCTGGGTAAATCCAGACAGCTAGCTAGACTGTCTAGCTCTCTAACTCTGTCCAATCAGAGTTTTTGGTTGCATGACCAAAACAACTTTTGAACGTCCAGATGTTCCACCAAAACAAATTCATTCCCAAGGCAGAGGCGCCATTCCCGTTTCCCGCCCAAGACAATTGGGATTGGTTTGAAGAAATGCCAATAATCCAGAGCACGTTCTTCTCCCACTTCGGAATGCTGTGTGGACTGGCCAGACCCTCCTCAGCAGCGCTGTGGAGGAAGGCTTCACATGTACTTGCGCTGCTTGTGAAAGTGTTTCCTTTGTTGCAGTTCAAAACGGAGAATCCTTTACTGCATGATTATCTGTTGATTACAACTGCAGCCGTTTTCCCTTTTCAAGCTTTTACTCAGTCAGTTGCATTGCAAATGTGTTTTATTACTCAGTATGTAGAAATGTCTCCACATAAATAAATCCATTACAGAGTGAGTGGCATTTTCAGCTCACATCTGTACTCTGTGACACAACTGGCACTTTGTCAAACAATAACACAAATGTGATAAAATGCCAGGTTTGGTGAGGCAGTGCGCGGCAGCGGTGTGTGTTCGTGTTTGCGTTGAGACATTACACAGCTCAGTGATTTCCATTTAAATTTCCCTTTGGTCCTCTCACTATGTCTCCTTTGACTGCTGCTGTCCCTGGTGGCGCTCCGCGGCAACACATAGTGCATTTGGGAGGTCAGTGCTGTTTTAATAGCCTCTCCCCACTCTCACAGAGTCAGCTCAAGGGCTAGGTGCTGGTGTAGTGTTAAACACATCAGGCAGCAGGGTTCTGTTGCAGTGTAGGCAGACTGTCCTCCAATCAGAACTGCATTTCCTCAAAAGTTAAACTCACTTCTTGTGATATTCAAGGTTCTTACGTAAGTTTAGATTCCATATTGACCGAAATTACACCCAAAATATCCTCCACAGTGGTCTACTACCCCTGTAAATAACGTGTCTCAGGACATGCTCCCATTGACTTGAATGGGAGCATTGAAGGTAGTGTTATTTTCTCTTCTCTTCCTCGTGTGTGTGCGTGTGGTCGCGCGCAAGTGTGTGTTCAAAACAAATGGCAGCATTTATAACCAGGCAGAAGAAAGAAGTAAGCCAGCAACAAGTATTTAGGAAATACTTTTTGTGTAACATTTCTATGAAGGGCAGGACAGCAGGCTGCTGCGATAAACTGCATTGGTCTTTGTAGAAAAAAAAGAAAAAAGAGCTGGCATCAAATACACAAATTTCACATAATGGAATTCAGTGAAATTTATCCAATTTGAAAAAGACATCCTCTGTTTAATGGTGCCTAATGGAGTTTTGTTTTGTAAACCAAACCCATTTTGTAGTGTGATATATAACTTATTTACCCTATTTTCTTTCTCATGAAAGAAAATGTAGCAGTCTTCTTCCCCGCCTTTGTTGGCACATTGCCACGCTTGTAACTGCCAACAGCTGTAAACCGCTGGACTAGCATCTCATGTTAAGCCTGCACAAACTGGCTTTTGGAACACTTGGGCACAGTGGAAAGATAGTGTGAGCACATCATCGACATCTCATCACTTTTTCAGTTTGTATAGTCTCACATTGCCGGACCTTCCTCCACAGTGACTCGGAGGAGGGTCTGGCTAGTCCACGCAGCATTCCGGGATGGGAGGAAAGCATTCTTGGATGTATTGCCGTTTCTTTAAACCAATAACAATTGTCATGGGTGGTGCTAAGCCTCTGCAAAATAGCCTTGGGAAAGAACTTGTTTTGGTGGAACGTATGGAATAAAAAAGTTGTTTTGGTCGTGCAACAGAAAACTCAGTCTGGACAGATAGTCTAGCTAGCTGTCTGGATTTACCCTGCAGAGATCTGAGGAGTTGTTACCCATAGTCCTCATTAATTTGCTGGAGTTTAAAATGCCAGCACAAACCAAGCGGCAGTTGGCGGACATCCGGCCAAAATGTAGGGCATCTGGCGGACTTTCCGGCCGCAACGGAGCAATCGTGGAAATGAAATGTTGTGGATAGAGACTACAGTTTACATTTGTCTGCTGTGGCTGAAAACAACTCTCAATTTCTGAAAGTTGGTTCTGTGCCAAGTTTTTTCACACAAACAATAAAAAAAGAAAATCTGATTTGTTCCTTTAATGCATTGTAAACTTGAATGGTTTGTTCTTGTGGTGGCAGTGCTGTTTTCAAACAGTATTAGCCTAAAGAATAAAGACCTTGCAGGTCTCTCTTAATCCATCTGTTCCTCATTTTGTTTCTTTGAACCTGCACTTCTTTTTGCTATTAATGCATCCTTTCATTTCTCTGACTGGGAAGCAAATTCTGAGTGTGTTAACACAAAAATGTTTATGATTGTAAAATGATTACGCCCCATTAAATCAATTTGAAGCTGCTTCCCCTCGACTCTGCTGTGTGCCGTGTGTGTGCTTTCCTTGTGCTGTTCAGCTTTTAATTCCTTGAGATACGGCAGAGAAGTGCGACAGCCACAGATTTGAATTTCCTTTTCATTTCCTCATTTCTTTCTTCTGCTTCATTAAGGTACCAATGTTATGCTTTTTAATTTTGTTGTAACTGTTTCAAAACTGATTTATTTAGTCCTTCAAAAAGGAAATGTAACTTTTTAGTTAGTTAGAATAAGTTGGGAAAGAGAAGGAGAGTAAAGGCCTTTTGAAATGGGGACTCTGACCAGGCACACAAGGCTGTTGTACTGCTTTTGTGGGCAGTAAAGTTTCCGACTGGGACCAAGGAAATACACTTTCCTTATGCTAATATTTTCTTCACTTGCATCCATTTCAAGCAAGCTCCTATATGTCACTAGCCTGACGTCGTCGTAGTCAGATTCTAGTAAGAATATGAATGGTATCATCTAAACTTAAGCTATCATACGAAGCTAGGAGATCGCCGAGCGGCAGTTGCTATTGGTTTTAAGCCGCTACAGAGGTTTGCAATGACGGCTACAGACCTCCGTCACAGCTCAGTGTTGTCAGTGTTAGTGAGTAGATGTGTTGTAGTCGGTAGTTGGTGGTTCAGTTAACCCAAGAAAAAGTGACTTTAAGTCAAGTATCTGCAATGCGTGCTGCCGGTCGTTATGGAAATGTTTAGGAGACAAAACGTGAGAGTTATGCGGCGACAAAAGTTATATTTCTGAAACAAAACAACTAGTTAAGTTCAGGAAGAAGAACTTGGTTTGGATTATAACACTCCCAAGGGACACACATTTCCCCGGAAGGTGAACTCTGCTTCCTGGCATTAAAATGTCCTGTGTTTCAACCACAATCCACCATGACCTTGTCTCTATGAGGCTGATCCAGCAAAACACTGTTTTCTCAAAGCGAGTGCACTCTGATCTCTTTCCTTCCAAACCGCTGCATTCCTCATATTCACTAGACATGGACATGCTTGATGTTAAATCAGCGACATTACCACCGTCTCACACTTGGCACTCTCTGTTCAGTGTTGTTTGTTCCTCTTTCCGTTTCTCCTATCTGGGCCTCCTCATATCACATTTCCTTTCCCTCCCCTCCCCCTCAAGACCACGTGGCTCCGAGTTGTTCGTGTTTGTCAGAGCCATTAGGATGAAAGCGCGGCGGAGAACGGGTAAGAGGGGTGACGGGTGGGAGCTGCCCCGGTGTTTGACCCGCTTGCCCTCCCCGTCACCAGGCGGCCTTTGCAGAGCCCACCGGGAGGTTCTGGATGTCAGACTGGGTCCTCCTCTATAGACAGTAATTGGCTGGCTCGGAGCTCCGCGTCGGGGCCCTCTCCTGACAGCTGGTGGGTGGATGCTGCACACCAATTAGAAAAACAGGGAGAGACGCAGGGCAAGAGAGAGAGGGAGCGAGAGAGAGAGGCGCACTGTGTTTCTGTGATTACCTTAGAAAGTGAGAGTTGCTGAAATAGAGAAGAGTGCAGTTACAAATACATGCTAATGGACACATACACACAAAACATGTATGCTTTGTTTTCTTTCCCCAGGGCAGCCAAGTTTAACTTTAAAAACTGTATATATTCTCACTTAGGACCTCTTTAAAATGCAGAAGCACTTTAATGTGCTTGTAGAGACACACACACACACACACACACACACATATAGCTCATTCGTGTGAAAGACATCACACCTATGGACACACACACAGGTTGACTGTAAAGCGAAAGAAGAAATGGGCATTCACATTAATTAGTTAATATTAATTCAAGTTGGGGGAGTCAAAGGCTGTGCTGTGCTAGTGCTTTTGGAAGTCCAATTAATACTTTAAACCATCCGGCATTATTACAAGTACATTTGCTAAAAACACTGAGGAAAGAAATCTGGCTCCGCGCTGCTTCCAAACTTCAAAAGTCGCTCGGCAACAATGTTAAATTGGTTTTTTAATTGGACGGTATGAACAGAATGTAAAAGTTCCACATTTACAGTCACACCTTGTACGGTGCCTTTCGCAATCTTTAACTGCAATTATGTGTTACGTGATACTGTTTCTGTGATTATATAATACAAAATAAGAGATGCTGATGGAAAGTGAAAAGAGGCAAGCACAGATTGTAAGCTTACCTCATTCTGGTAGACTGCCATCTGTACGTAGTGGGAAGTGCAATGACAACACACACACACACACACACACACACACACACACACACACACACACACAGAGTAAAGTTCTGCAGACACAGTTTTCTGTCACTGAGTACCTGAGTCTGTAAATCAAGGCAGGGTAACACTTCCCTTTGTGTGTCTGCATGTGTTATACGCACACATACAAACCATCACAACCATGCAGCCGCTATACTGTAATTGATTTCTGAGTCCTCCTCTGATCTCTCTCGTCCCCTCTGATGTGAGCATTATAGATCTGAATCGCCCATTTAATCTCTGACTAATTTCACATTTTCTCTACTAGGCTGGGTTTTTATCAAAATACTTAACAAAATTCACAAAATCACTCATCCAAACTGCAAAATACCTCATACACCTGTATCCTGCAAAATGAAGCACTGCAACCAAAACTACATATAGCATTACAAAAATCATACTTTTGGACCAAATGGCACACGCTTCATTCATATTACCAGATTGTTGTCTAACCAACTACACACTGTTGGGCGTAACGACAAGCCCTCTCATCTTTATTATGTTATGTCATAATATTAAAATAGTTCAAAATGGAGAAAATTCTTCAGATTATTCACATGCACAGACATATTTCATTTAATTTAAAAGTTGTTTTCTCTGGGCATTAACTCCTCTACCACCTCTACCCCTACCTCTTAACGTCTTGCAAAAAAAAGGTGCTCACCTGTGGTCTTTATATTGTGCTTACTTCCTGATTGAAGTGGTAACAACTGAGGTGACACATATATTGGCCAATCAGTTTGTGTAGTGTCATTTTGAATGGCAGTGTTTTGAAATGGCAAACATGGAACTTTTTGTCAGATTTCTGAGGTTTCTCATGCAGAGAACTGTGTTCAGTGCCTTTTAAAAGTGTCATTTCGAATTGCAAAATGTGTGAAAAGCAGAAAATGTGTGTTTACACTTTTGGAGACTTGAGAAGAGGTTTTGCTCTCTGTCAGTATAAATGGTTCTGCTTTGCATATCATTTTTGTATGTTAGCAATTGGAAAAATACCTGTAAGCTCCTGTCTGCTCTGCTCAGAAGGAAACAGACTTTGTTGGAAGTCAATGTGTTGATGTGATTGACACATGTGGCAACTTCCTCTTCTCTGAGTGGGGAGATAGTGTTACTTTAGGGTTTATGGGCAGAAAATAGTCATGTTTATTTCCAAATAACTATTTCAGACTTGTCAAGCTGCATTCAATAAGCAAGAGGGTTGTTACTGCTGGCTTATGCCAGTTATCTGTCTACAGTCTATATTTATACAGAAGCACATGTATATGTCCACCTGAGAATGCAAAAATGTCCAGTTTCAAATGTGGATATGGACAATTTGACATAATTTTTTTAAATTTATGACCTGCAAGCCTTTGTGCACAATGAGCCACTTTTATCATTAAATGTCCCATGGTGTTCTTTGGATGCTTTTATATAGACCTTAGTTGTCCCCTAATACTGTATCTGAAGTCTCTTTCCTGAAATTCCGCCATTACAGCCACTAGAGCCAGTCCCACAATGAGCTGTCCTTGGTCTGTGCCATTGAACGTGTTGAGTTACACTTTTAGAATAATCAGTGATTGACAACGTCTGATAACTAAAATGAGATTTACTTTCACACAAGCATCGTTTTAAGAGCAGGTGTCACATGTTCTAATTATATTTGGAATGAAACCCTGGCGGAAGCATTACTTACACATGCTTTTGGCAGGGAGAGCTGTGTTTTTAACAACAAGGGCGACTTTTTCTGGATAAGTCTTCATTAATGAATAGAAAGTTTTTATTGAGTCTAACTCCGATTCTCCACCGGGCGCGTCTGTGCTGCGTTCCGGTTTTGTTCCGTCCTCCACCACGAGCCATACCAAACCTGGAGCAGCGGAGCCTCTAGCTGCCTGACTAGATCTTTTTTGTCTTTACAAAGTACGCCTTCATTTTTTTGGCTTCCGGATTAAAAGAATCTGTGAAGTCGCATTATGTTGTTTAACCTCCTAATTGAATCTGTCGTTGTCCATGGTGTTGTAAAGGAGACACAAATAAATAAATAAATAAATAAATAAAATTGGGTGGGGGGGGGGGGGGGGTTCAATGAATGGATAGTCTCACTGTTTCAGCTCCTGTCCGGAAATATTTACTGAATCTATTGAAAATAGACCCGGCGCGTATTTTTAGAGGAGCGGAGGGGATAGCCGTGGCTTGGCTGCTGACTTGAATGGACGCCGTTGCTCGCAGAAGCAACCAGTGAAAAAATAGGTGTTAGACTAAATAAGGATGTTCATTCGACAGTATAGTTACACCATTTTTATGGTTTATTGTCCTTGTCTAACACTGACTGCTTGTCTGGATAGATTTTATACATTAAGGCGTTCTAAAAGGTTCTCTTTCAGAATGCATACATCATAACATTATGTTTGGACAGTACCTATTACATGATAAATATAACTTTCAATGTTTACTGCATCACTAGACAATTGGTTCAAAACCACGTAGCCAGTGTTGCCAACTTTTCTGACCCCCTTTAGTGATTTTTTTTTTTTACAAAAGCGACTAGAAACTAATCTGGCGACTTTCTGTAGAAAAGACGGCAGTACTGTCTGGCGACCATGCAAGGTATTTCTCTCTTGTGGCCCCGAAACTGTCACCTCTCTCTTCTGTTCTGTGACAGAGGAGCAGCCCCTCCTCGCTCTCCTGTCTCCAGCAGCTGCACTGCACGGGCAGGTAGAAGGGGAGGGGGGACAGGGTCCAGGGGACAGGGTCCGGGGGCCAGTGTAGGTACAAGAGACAGCCGCTGAGCTGGCCTGGCCCTGGGCAAGCCAGCTTACTTTGAGAATTCTTCATCAATCTTTCTCCCTCCCTTTGTAGAGTATATTGTTTTACTTCAAAGCTACCTATCTAATAATTGTAATACTAATTCCTGTGGTGAATTTGTGCTTATTGAGCTAAAGATTTCTATTTCTTTCTGTCACAACCACTATCCTTTATTCAAGTGATTGCCCAATGATGCATGCAAATGAGAACATGACGTTATCTAGCTGCTTTTAACGAAATTTTGGAGCTGGTGCTAGCTACTTTCATTGGAAAAGAGTTGGCAACACTGCACTTCCGCTTCCCTTTAAAGGGATCATTTTCCCTTGGCACCCCTCCATGCACTCCGTTCACTAGTGCACTAGGATAAATGTATTAAAAGGACTTTATATTTTAGGTTTTCAAGGACAATGTATCTTATCTCTTTGTTGCTTGAAGAGTTAAATAAATGCAAAATGTTTATTGTGCATCTGAAAATCCAAGCATTCAAACCTGTTAAAAAACAAGGAATCACAAAAAACATAAGACTCCAATCTGCAACCAATGATAAAGCTTAAACAAAGTTGCAAAAAGTTATATAAAAGTTAATTTATCGTTACCTCGTATTTTGCATTTTTTTTTTCAAATTATTATTAAAGCAACAGCATGAATTCGGAAAAACGCCAAGAAAGACTAATTCCCATTAGTGGTGTTGTAGCTTTTAGTTGGCTGTATGTGCCCAATATTCAACACAAATCAACACGTAACACTATCTTTAACAGCATTGATGATTTTGTGACGGCAACAATATGCTTTTATGTGCTTTTATCTTTAGTGCAGATAAAGCAAAAAAGAATACAGAGTCAGGTCAAAAAAAAAAAAAAAAAAAAAAACTGAAAAATGTCAGAAGCACTCAAGGTGACAATGATTGCATAAAAGGATTTTTTTATATCCAGCTGAATAAAAAGGCCAGCGGCAGAAGCACTCAGAACTGTCATCCTTCCGTTTGCTGATCTGTGTAATTACTCTTTACTTGTTACGTTTGAGTGATCTGCCTGTTTACTGCACTTTTGTCCACAGCAATAAAAAGGCTTAAAAGTTTTGGGCTTCTCTCTCCCACTTTGTCAGCATAAATTTAAAGTGTCCTAGAAGTATATTTTCAAACAAAACTTGATGTTTTCCATTTTATTAAAGACTAAAGCCCATGTGTTCAGACTGAACATTGTATCATAAAATAAAGAAAAAATACATCTCTTATAGTTTCTCATGTTAGCATGCAGTTTGACAGGCATTATGAATGTGAGATGGCCACGCCCCCTGATTTGCATATAATTGTTGGAAATCTATAGAGAGGGAAATCAATAAATGTGGCACTAGGACATAAAAGTCCACGGAAATAAATAAATGAGGATTTTATCACAAAAGTCTCTTGAAATAAATAGGCGTAGACTTGTGAAATAAAAGTACCATGAAATAATTACCTAATTGATGCTTTTTTATTAGAATATTTACATTTATTTAATTATTTATGTATATATTGCCTCATTTATTAATTTCATGATGTATTTCAAATCAATGAATATATATTATTCATTGATTCATTTATTTATTTAATATTGAATAAAAGGGATGATACCACAGTTAGCTACTCTCATTCAGTTGTACGGCAGGGATACAGTAGTGCACAGAATCCCCATGGTTACCGCACACTGGTTGCCTGGCGTTTCATCGTGGAGCGTTGTCCTTCACATGAGGATCTCCGTGACTACGCAGGCAAAGTGTCGCACCCTGTGTTAAAAGCCCTTTATTTGGCCAATATTAGTTTCTTAGGGGATGCCATTTTTACTGCAATACTCAATAATAGACATTCCTTCCTTCGGGTATGGCCAGGTGAGGGTTTTCTCAACCATCAGAGAAGTTCCCAATGTCAGGTAAACGTCTTGGTGTTGTTAAGATGGCTCTTGCATGTCCTGAATGCATGTCGAAATATGTGATGATGAGGCTTTGTTGGTCCAATCCCTTGTTTTCGGTCACTTTTCAATGTCATTTATTTAACAAAATAAGTTGTCTGAAGAACAGTCACAGTGAGGTCATTTAAAGTGCTCATATTATGCTCATTTTCAGGTTCAGAATAGTATTTTGAGGTTGTACCAGAACAGGTTTACGTGGTTTCATTTTAAAATCAACACCATATTTTTGTAGCTGCTGATCCTGTTTTCACCGTGTGTTGAGCTCTCAGTTTTAGCTACTGAGTGAGACATCACACTTGTTCTAGCTACGGAGTGAGACATATCACTTTTATACTATCTTTGTTGGGAGTTGCATATGTGCAGTAGCTAGGTAAGATCCCATCAGCTAGATAACTCTTTCTCCAACTTTGGTCAGAACAAGACAGGACTAGCTGGGAGACTTCTTCTAAACGAGGGGCTCTTGAGGAATACCTGCAGAACAGGGACATGGAAGTAGTTCTTTGGAGATTATGGTGAACTAGTGTGTGTTGTAGCAGTGTTTGGCCATTGAGAACGAGCTAGCCTGCTAGCTCTAGCATGTGCTACGGTTAGCCACTGTGTATCAGCTAGTGACGTAGAAAGCCGTGCAGATGTTGAACAGCTCACCTGGAGACTGAAGGCAGAGCGAACTGTGTCTCACTCAAAACAGCATAGATAGTTTTGTATCTGTGTGGAGGCACCAGATACACAAATAACACCCCAGATCCCAGAAAAAGTTATTTTTTTCATAATATGGGTACTTTTTTACAAACTCAAACATATTTGCTACAGTTTCAGATGTAAGTATCTCCACTATGATCTAAGGCTAACAGGGCTTTGATGATTACATCATTAGTAGCAAATAACATCACACGTGTCAAGATTTCTCCTTAAAGTCAACGAAACATTTTTAATAAAAGATGTTGCCTGTGTGTACCCTAATCCTTGCCAGCCATTGACTGGAGGCTTAAATGAGGTTGACACAGCATCGCTTTATACACCAGCAGGCAACATGAATAAAAAGAATTTGGGACTGAATTTAGAGGCGCCACGTCAGAGGAAGGTGAAGAGGTGGTTGACAAAAACACTCTCTAACACAAACATACACACACAAACACACACACACAACAGCTTACCTGCTTGAAATGAAAATGTAAGCAACAAGGACAGCTCATCCAGTATTCATACTGTTGCAGCAGTATCACTCTGCCAGAGCTCCGGGCGACAGATAAGGAAGGGGAGAGGAGAACAAAAGAAAAAAGGGAGATGGAGCAGAACAAATTGAATTCATGTAGTGACGACACGCAGGGCTAGTTGGTGAACTACTGTAGCACCTAACACACGAGAAAGCCAAACATGCTAGTGAGTCACAATAGCTTATATGTTATGTTTTTGGGCTTTTTCCCTTTCCTTTATTGTTATATATCTTTTTTGTGCAAGTTATAGGTTTACAAAGTGAAAAAGCCCAAAGTCCCCCCCGCCCCAAAGGGACTTTACTATCTCCAACCGAAGACACTGTTCACACTGACACTTTGTTACACGCGTTTTAGTGCTCACATAGCTGCTAGCGTGGTACACCCTCATACTCTGCTTCTGACTGGCTAGTAGTCCTTACTCACTGTGCATGTGCAACTCCCAACAAAGATGGAACAGAAGTGTGATGCCTTGCTCTGTAGCTAAAACAGAGAGCTCAACACACAGGGTAAAAAGAGGAGCTGCAGTAATCTGCAATACAACAAAAAAATATGGTGTTTTTGAAAATTAAACCATGTTAACCTATTCTGATATAACCTCTTAATACAATTATAAACCTGAAAAAAAGCATAATATGAGCAGGGCAAAAACCTGGGCAAAAACCTCTCAGAGCTAGCAATCTTGGTTGCTAACGGGACAAAAGCTCAAAATTTATTGAAAACATGTATTCTATGTTCTTTCTGCAAACCAAGACTCTTTTCGACAGGAGGTTAAATAAGTGTATGGTAGCTAGTAAGCAACGTTAACTTTCTACATTTTGGACTCTTTACCTGTTAATGAATATTCAAAAGTATTTGAGGAACAATTAAGCAACAATAAATGTGAATTTTACACTAAATGCCACCTAATATTGGGGCATTAAGTATGGGTTAAGTGTATTCAGTTAACTTTTCAGGAGAGGAACTTTCTTAATTGTTGCCTGGTGCCGACCTTTTTTTTATGGAAATCCAACATTAAGGCTTGAGGTGAAGTAAATACTGGCGGCGTTGTTATTCTGAAAGGTGTCTTGGCCTATCACAGGGGGAAAGCCTTTGTATCCTATTTGAAATTTTGTAACAGTGAGACTTAAGTGACAAAAACAAAAAAACAAAAATCACTCGCAAAACGAGCCAAAGTCAAATCAAAGCTGGCCTCTTGAGTATTGGGACACAGGGGTTATTTTCCCCATTCTAAAACTACAAATAAGAAAAATTAAAATTGAGCTGGAATATGAATGCTGAATTATATTA
Organism: Etheostoma cragini; assembly: GCF_013103735.1. NCBI lineage: Eukaryota > Metazoa > Chordata > Actinopteri > Perciformes > Percidae > Etheostoma > Etheostoma cragini. The sequence continues at coordinate 27,479,366 of NC_048408.1, read as the reverse complement.
ATGCCAGGGAAGTTTCTCTTCAAAATGTCTTTGACCCAGAGCAAATGAGAAACACTTTCTATTGTCTTGGGGCCCTGCGCCATGAAAAATGCATTTTGCAATTCTTATTAGCACAATGGGTACCCAATACATTAGTGTTTGCAATCTCAACATAACTATCAAAGAAGATTCTGCACACCTACACATAATGAGGTGGGCAGAGCCGTGCTGACAGCTGCTTTAAAATTACATGAAGCTAAGCTAAAGTTCAGTCTCGAAGACTGTCTTTAAGCTCTCATTTATTAAAAACCTCTCTGTCTCGACCCTACACCAGATCCTATGCCTTAGCCTGATGTGCACCAAAAATTGAACTACACGTCGCGTAGATTTACGTTGCACGGCCGAGGCCGAGACATTTTATGTCTTTAAACCTGTCAAGAGGGAAGTCAGAGTGGATCGTTTGGATTACAAAATGTGTAGTTTTGATGCAACAGTCAGCCGATTTGCATCCTATTTCCCCAACATTCAACACTGCAGACCCAAAGGACTGGTCATTTCCAGTTTTCTATTTTGTCGTCAGGCTGAGGATGCACATGAATGACCTTTCCTCAGGCTTTTTCTGAACTCCACACCAGCCCTTTACAATATACTATGTGTGATGCTTTCAGTATACAGACAGTATCATCTGTCTATGGTGTCTCCTACCAACAGGATTGATGATAGTCCATCTTTATATCAAATTATGGACCTGCCTGAGCACATAGGCCATCCCTTCAATATGACATTACATTAAGCTCTGTCCTGCTCTTTCTTTCTCACTTATACTTCATTCCTTTCTTCTTTTTCTCTCGGGCTTTACTTACCAATCACTCTCCCAAATTACATTCAATGGTCCTATTATAAATGATGACATGGCACTGAGATGACCTGGCCCTAAGAACAGCTTTAATCAGGGAGAAATTGAACACAGCAATGTAGTTAGACTCCTGTCTTGCACTATAGGCTCTCAGCTGAAATTAGGTTAGTCACGGGTAAACTGACATATACTGGCGCAGCAAAGCACCCTGGCATGCAGCGGGGGGGGGGGGGGGGGGGG
>NC_048408.1:27476170-27478218 GCF_013103735.1 Etheostoma cragini | reverse complement strand
GGGGGACATATTGGCAGGTACCTGTGACTGTACTCTCAGTCATCCCACGTCACGCTTGGGATTTTGTTCAGGAGCTCTAAACATCACATCCTCTGAATAAATATTACCTGTTTGCTAATAAAACCACATTTGTAAGTATTGCATTGCTGTAAATTGTGACTTGATCATTTTATCAGCAAACTTAAAGTAAATTACCAAAGATGTTTGTGCGCTAAAATTAGCTTGCGTAAAGTTCTAAAAACAGTTTAAAAACTTTGTTTACCATACTTTTAATCGTTTACATCGTGTAGATAGCTAATGCTATGTTAGCTAGGTACAGCAGCATGCTAGCGTTAGCTACCTTTCAGTAAGCTAACACCAAAAGCAAGCTAACAAAAGAGGAGCTAATAGGTTAGCTTGCAACAGACAACAAAAGAAAAACATGACGCAACGGAAAGAAATTACGTTTAAATACATTTGCATGGATACATTTCTGCGTCTATTGAATTTTCCATATAGATATTTTGGAGCACAAGTTTACCTTCAGTAACATGTGGTCATTTTTTAACATTTAGGATTTTGAATAAAAAGTAATGACATTCCCATGCTAACATGCTAAAAATCGGCATGTCATCATTGTCAATGTGAGCAATGCTATGCTGACTTTAGCATTTTTCTCAGAGACCCTCATAAACACAGCCAAACAGAATTTCTAGCATTGCTGTAATTTGTCGCCCATTGGGAATGAGATTCCTGCTTAAAATCTGTTTTAGTTTTTTTAAATAAAGAAAATTGTATTCAGTCAATGTAAATAAACCTTTTATAGATGCATGGTATTTTCTTAATGCACAATCCCTACACCGTCATATGTTGAAATGCACTGCAAAGTTCAAAATAACTGTTCCCAGGTAACAAGTACATGATCAATCTGCTTCCCTGAAGCACTTGCACTTGATATGGCAATGCAGAAAACTTCTTGTGTCAAAAAAATATATAAACGCAGCATAATCAAAAATAAAGAGGGCTTGATCTTATCCAATTATTTCCCTGGGAGATGGCTGCTATTTTTAAACTGATAACAGCGTATCGCTTTGCATTAAAAGGAAGGCATTTGTTTACCTCTTTATGATTGCTGTGGATTTTCAAAAAAAATGTTTAGGTTCATCTTTATCTGCAGCAAACGCTGACTTGATGGATAATGATGAAAAACACCCTTTCTCTTTAAGGTGGCCTAGAGCAGCTACATCTTTCCAATTAAAAGGTAAAGCTTGGTATTTTCAGGCTCATTAGTCCTAGAAAGTTAGTGTCACAAGAAAGAGATGGAGCAGACAGGTAGAGAAATCCCTTTGAAATAGCGACTCTTCTCCCCGTCACAACATTCCTCCAAACTGTTTGTTTCCCATCCTGATGACGTGTGCAGTATTTTCATTGAGTGTTATCATTGAAAGCACTTCTGATTGCCGCTTTTTACTTGTTAATTAGTAAACTATAATGTGCTGTGTGTGTGCGCCGTGCATGCACATGCACAAGGCAGATTCAACATGACATTGTCCCTTTTTTAGTTTTTTGAAACCTCCTCATTTTAGTGTTATAGTTTAAGATAACTATTGCATTATTTGTACCTTAAAAAAGTGCATTAATACAGGTAATCATCTGAATTATGTGTATTTTAAGTGTTGTCTTTCATAATTAGCATTTAAGTTTTTATTTCTGTATCATAACTTCCTGATAAATGGTTTTTTTTGTGGGCGTTTTTAATGCACAATTTCTTTTTGTAATCTTTAATTAACAATCATGGACCAGAGGGGCCCTGCCCTGCCCAGCTGTGAATGGCTGTTATTATTCCAACAGCAATGCTCACCTGTGATGGAGACAAAGGCAGAGGGGGATGAAGAGTGAAGTAGGGCTGAGACTACTTTTACAGGTGGCCGGCAAAACTAACATTGTGCACAGCTGTCAGTTTTCAGAAAGCCGGGTAACACATACTCGTGTGTGTGTGTGTATATATATATATATGTATATATACACACATATATATATGTATATATACACACACATATATATATGTA
>NC_048408.1:27464621-27476070 GCF_013103735.1 Etheostoma cragini | reverse complement strand
ACATATATATATACATATATATATACATACATATATATATACATATATATACATATATACCGTCAATGGTTACAGTAACAGAAAATTATACAACAACAAACTGGAGATGTTGAAAACTATTGCCAATTAAGCTCAAGAAAGTAAAACTATTTTCCAGAGATGTTTGGTTTTCTCTTCAAGATGTTATCGCAGCCGTTTCATTACTGACTACATCTGAGGGACAGGCTGTATATCAACACACACACACACAAAAGAAACAAATCAAGCTAATTCACTCTTAATGGATAATACATTGGAACAGCAAATAATTAGTTATATAGAAATGGGACAGAACTTTAGAGTACGAGTGTGTGTGATATGGCGAGGACAGCTGCGGTGTCTGTGACAATGACAAAGTAGTTAAGGGCTTATTTGTGGAGGAGTCCAGTATTTATATCCAAAGATAGTTTAGTTTAGTTTTTGGGATCTTTAGTCAAAACAGACTTGACCCTCCCTTTGCCAGCAATACATATTTCTATCACACTCCAAAATTAGCAAAAAAAAAGTATGACCCTCCCCATCATTGTACTGATGTAATCTGTTCTGGTTTGCGCTCGGCAAAGAGGTAAAGCCATTGTTTTTTTACATCCATGACATACATGATGTAACTTTTGCTTTTTCTTCATACACATCACAGTCTACTGGCCATTTCAGTAGATTTACTCACTAACATTATTGTGGGATAAGTAGAAAACAAGAACATTCATTTAAATGATTTATAAAGAAGATTCTGTCTTGTTTTCCTTTCCTTGAAGTGTAGGCCATAGGTTGATTGTGCGAGAACTACTTTAATGGATGCTAAAGACAGCTAACAGAATGCATACCATACAAGTTCCATGTGCCTGTATGTTAAAAGTATTCTGCTTTAAAAATTGATAATACAGACACGTACAATTGGTGCTTAGATCAAGAATATGGCTCAATGTATGTCCGTGGAGACACCGACATATATGTTTGACGGGTTTGTAAAAAAAAGACATAGGGGAGCTCATGCTGTGACGCTGTTATCGGTTGATGGCACATGTTAATAAAGATATTTGTATTTGCAATGGAAAATTAAAAATTTGTTTCAAAACAATTGTAATACCTATTGTTGAAATAATATAGAAATGTGTGTTGTTGATTTTATTTTTGGTAGGCTAGGACGCAATTTAGACATTTTGAGATTTAGCTCTTAGTTGGGAGGAGATGTTAGTACCTGTGTCTATGTTTGAGATAGCTTACTTTCATAAACTGAGAAACATGACTAAATGTTTTTCTGGTGTAAAAATGAACTGTGAAGATTTATTCTTATTTAGCAAGTCAAAGTGATTCTGATGCGTTACAGTGATGAACTAATCTGCATGCAATAATCTGCCAGATAGACAGAGATGGCAGAGAGTCAAGACATAATGTTCATCACATTATTACTGCTGCATTTATGTTTCTTCCAAATGTTTTACTAAAAATGCCAAGAATGCAACTGAACACACCTCCCTGTGTGCACAGCTGTGCACAGGTGCACGTTCTTTTTAAATGATGTGGCCGCTGTACGTGAAATTGACAACTATGTCGGTCTTAAACAAGCAGAGACACTTGCCTCAGACTTTGCGCTGCGCCGGGTGCAAGGTAGGGCCGACAGAGAGACTTGTACAGAGCATAGAGTCGACGACACAGCCGTTGTTGGATGTGTTTGTGAGGGGAACGATCTGGAATACAGCTTGGTTATCAGGGACTTTATCAGCTGTGGGGGCTCAACAAGCTTCAGCTCAAAACCAGCAAGACGGAGGAGATGATCGTCGGCTTTAGGAGGAAAACATCCCACTTCTCACCGGTCAGCGTCCAGGGATTGGACAGGGGGGGCAGCTCGGACAGGGTCAGGAGCAGACTCAATAGACTGACCAGTAGAGCGAGACTCTGTCCGGGACTGTCCTCTGTCAGACAGAAAGTGGGGGAGAAAAGGATGTTCGCTAAGCGGACATCCATCATGGTCAACACCTCTCACCCTCTACACGACACTGTGGGGTCCCTGAGCAGCTCCTTCAGTAGCAGACTGATCCCCCCCCCCCCCCCCCCCCCCCCCCCCCCCCTCCGGTGTAAGAAGGAGAGGTACTGCAGGTCGTTCATCAGTCGCTGTCAGATTCTACAACACCTACACCACATGATGTTGTAGTTTCTGTTTTTCAATTATTCCACACACACTGTGTATATCTTTATTATGTATATTTATATTTTTCCATTACAAGTACTTACTTTTCAGCATAACTTACATTATGGTTACTTACTTTTGCTATGTTATTTAATTACATATTCAATTTAATTTTAACCTCACTTAGTTACACTGTAATATTTTTTTTTGTACTATGGCAACCGCACTTTACAATACCTTTTATTTATTGGCACTTTGAATTCATTCAATACCTTTTGCCATTTACTGTTGTTTGCCTGTTTGTGTGTTTACTTGTTTTCTTTTTGCTTTTTACTGTAGGAAACTGCTGCTGCTGTAAAAAGGGAATTTCCCCACTGTGGGGTAAATAAAGTATTATCTGATCTAAAATCTAACTGCAAAGTTCTCATCATTAGACTCAGTTGGCTTGCTAAAATTCAGACATCTGACAATCTTTGAGGCTATTTTTTCTTTTTTTCAGGCTCATAGACTCTCTGACATCAGTCTGAAAGACAACTTATTGAGAAGATGTATGTGTGTGTTTAAAAAAAAGAAAGATTCTCTCTTCTGTCAAATTATTTTCTTCTATGAAATTTGTTTATTTTCTCTTGAAGAAGAATTATTATAATTTAAAAGTGCTTCTTTCTGATCACGGCGTCTCTTATTCCATCTCATCTCTGGAGTTAGTGTTTTAATAGCTGATGGTAAACCATATGCAGACACGGACAATCTGTGTTAAAAGCTACACAGTATTTTACATATTTTACGAAGCAAAGCCAGTGCAGGCGGCCAACTTCCATTGGCTCAGATTCTGGCTGCCAATCTACTGCTGTCGCCCAAAATTGGTCTCATCAGCTCCACCTTCAGCTATAGGTTCTCATTTTTCTCAGCGTTTCTCAGAGACTATATGCCTAAAATGATCTTTATATCACATATCATGAAAAGTTAACGAGATAAAATACTCCACATGCTACCAACAAAAAACCTGTGTAACTGTAATATGTAATGCTATGAGGACGATCGCGGAAAAAGTACTGTGTTTAGTCATAGCAAAGTTTGTCTGGAGGTCTGGGGGAAATAGTTCAAAAGAAATAAGCGGCATAAGCCCTATTCGCACGGGATAAGCAAAGGTTGCCTTTACTAGATTTTCGGACATATTTGTCCCCCGAGAGTGGGGCACCCGGAGGTGTGCAGAGGACGGCCTGGGCAAGACTGACGCCCCACACTTGGGTCGGGGTCCCGTATCTTTTTCTGGCCAGGCGCGGTAGAGGTTACTGTCCGTAAGCCCTCGGAGGACGCCGTGGGTAGGGCGTCGACCCGGAGACGGAGGTCTCTGATCGGGCAGTGGTCCAGACTAGGTCGGCCATGTAAGGCGGTGTCCGCAGCCCCACTGCCGTCCCAAATCCGTCTTTGCGAGACGGATAAAAAGGTGCACAGGAAACAAAGACCTTGAAAAATGATATGCAATCCCCGCAAATCACAGACGTGTCGATTCACACAGGACTGATATCTTCACAGGACCTCGTGTTTGGTGTCATATGGTAGGTCTAATTACAGACATTGCACTGGGCAGTCACAATAGCTCTCCCAGCTAGTCGGCTTGTTAACAGTCCCGTTAACTCCTGTCTCATACTGTGACTGTGTGCAATGGTTCGGCTACATAAGGGTGGATGGTTGCAAAGAGCAAGCAATGTTAAACTTGACACGAAATGTTTGTGCAGATTTACTTCAGCTAAATGCAGTGATTATAGTCAAATTAATACATTTTCACCTCAAGCTTTCCCGTTTTTTTTTTTTTTTTAATGCAGATATGTTTAGGCCTTTACATGGGAAGGTGCAATAAGGTGCAAAAATGTTCCAGATGATTGCGACTTGGGCCCTTGAGCAACATGTTAGTTATGATGGCATAGGACCCAATCCTTATTGCTAACTACATACATTACTTGTATGTACTTTCATTATCAAAATTATTTCAAATGAAAAATTTGGCCAATTATTGTATGTACTAAAGGACGCAAGGTTCACTTGCTTTAGGGGGGAATTAAAGTGCTGACACAGATGAGACAAATGGATCATGAGAAGGCTCCTGCTGCAGTTCTTCAAATGCATGTGTTTGCAAAGTATGTGGCTGCAGTCATCATTCCCTCTTACAGTGACAAATCTTGTTGGTTAGTGTCAGCCACCAGGCATTGTTGTGTCAGTAATCTGTGTATTTGCATAGTCTGTGTGGGAGCCATCAGGGAAGTTTAACATTGTATGGCTCTCCGCAACAATTTATCGTTATATATATATAGATTTTAATGCCATACAATTACAGGCATTGTTTGCTTCTCTTGTACTTACAATCACGACTGGTTGATATCAACAATGTAATTTGTGTCAGAGCGCGTGTGCACATGTGCGTGGGTGAGTCATTTTTAAAGCAACATGCTAAGTATCTTAAACCATCTGTAATAATAGACTGAGTTAAGCGCACAGAAGCAAAAACTACACAATCAAAAGGAGTCTCCAACACACACCCATATGCACCGGTACAGGCATGTACGTAGGTGGCAGTAGGCGTTGCCATCTGTAATCACTCCAGTTGTTAATTAATATAGTTTGGCTCTGTGCACACAGTCCTGTCTATCTTGCATTTATCAGCCGGAGAGATTCACGGCTGCTGCTCATGAGGCCAATTTTAGCACGAGATGAAGACGCAGAGAACATTTGTTACTGAGCCAGTGAGCAGATATGACGCCAAATCTATAATGAATACCTGTTTTTATTCCTCCTTCTCTGTTTGCAAGAAACTTCTTCATATGACATATTGTGTAATACAGGAACAGACACAATAAAGAAAAGAGAAATGGGCACTATCCTTACTCTCCTCCACACGATATCCCTGCACTAACACTGAAAAGGCTTTGAGAAGAGGTTGTGTAGGAAGGAAATACATTTTAAAACAAATGAATACTATTTTGTAGGGAACACAGGGTTGAAGTCTTTGGTGGATAAAGCAAGAGCATTTGCACAGAAATACTGAATGATGAAAATATTAATACTGTTTTATTTTCATAATACACTATGGAAAACTAATTTTCCCATATTTACTGAGTTTTCTACCTTTTGTTTTTCCTCTCTCGCTCTCCGGAGACACAGCCATCTGTCCTATTGTTCTCTGCTCATTTTCCACAGTAGTACTGTACACTTTGTCGGCTCTGAAAATCTGAACATGACGACATTGTTTTCACTAATCCTCTTCCATCTATATCAGAGGTATCAGCACACAATTTGCCCATTAGTTACAAACTCCAGTGCATATATACTGATATTTTTTGATGATTTAGAAACATAATTTATCTATCAGGGAGCACTGAGTTAGCAACACACCTTAGTTGGTAACCCTTAGGATGGTTTCAATAACATGGGAGAGCTATTATTTTGAACCTCAAATTGTGTTGATGAACTAGGTGCCCAAGTTGCAGTCTTAAAGTCTCTGGTATACTGGGCATGAACTCAATTGGACAGATATGCAGACAGATACATACATAGATAGATAGAACATACTGATACAGCAGCAAGTTACAAATAACCAAGGAGACACACAGTACCTCTCACACACAGAAAATACAAGCAATATACTAAAATGAGTGAGATAAAAGAAATAAGATAGCAAAATAAACATGGCAAAACATCTGAAAAATAAACTTTAGATAGATGAAAAAACATCAACGTGAAATGTAGAATAAGTTGTACAACCTACATCCATAGTATTTATAACAAAATAAAATGTATAATACTAAATATGAAGTAACCTGTGTGCAAGTAGCATAATAGTGCATTATTGTAATGTGTGAGGTAATGACAGAGTGTGAGTTATCTCACACACAGCTGTGAATTGTAGTACAGTTTTTATGTGACTGAGGCAGGATTTATTTTTTTGCAGCAGTCGGTGCGACATTAACGCTGTCGGAGCCTCTTAGAGTAGGCGCTCCTGTGGTGGAGCAGTGTGGGGTGGAGAGGGTGGTCGGGGTTATCCAAGATGCAGAAAAGATGGTTCAGTGACCTTCTCTCCACAAGAGCTTCAAATGTCTCCTGTTCGCAGCTAATATTAAAATGTTTTGTGAGTTTTCTTTATGAAAAAGAAGCCTTTGCTCCGTCCAGCGCTTAGCGCTGCCCAAGGCAATCGCGATTAATTTAAAGAAATGCCAATAAACCAGAGCACGTTTTTCTCCTATCCCAGAGTGAGGTGTGTCACCAGACCTTCCTCTGCAACGCTGTGGAAGAAGGTCTGGCAATGCAAGACTACATTCAACCTGACTTTATAGTAGGGTAAATACTATAAATAACATTACTTACTTACTCTTCTTCGTGGCTCTGTAGTTTATTGTTATGGTTGCAATCAACATTTGGACTTTCCGACTTCTGATTTTGGAAACTCAGACCATCTGAGGAGCACATGAATGTGCCATAAACCTGGCTACACCTGGGCCACTGTAGTGAAACATGCTGGGAACATTTGGGTGGACTGTCTGAATAATACATGCACTTCCCATATGTCAATAATCACCAACAAGCTGTCTTTGAGCAAAGCACTTAAGGGTAATATCTGTCCTCTCTCAGCTTCAGGGTTTTGCTTTCCTCCCTTTAAAAAGAAAGCCATTTGCCTGTAATCATTCTTTAAGAGCAAGAAGACAACTTCTGCAGCCTTGACAGCTGCCTCAGCTGGATAGTTCACAGTCTTTTCATTTTTCTTCTTCTTTTAGCATGCATATCATTGTGCACACTGTGTCAATCAGCTGACACCTACAGGGTGACATGGAACTTTATTGTCACAATTTAAAACAATGTTGTTGGATGGGACAGCTCAGTCCGACAAGAGCTTCAGACGTGTTGCTCTTTGGAAGTCTCCTGATCCAAGTGGCTTTCAGTATATTTCTGTGGGAAAAAAGGGATGCTGAAACAGCACAAGGCTCATTGAACCTCTCTACCTGTGTATTTCAAAGATAAGAAAGAAATGAAAAGTCAAGCCTGTTAAGGTTCTTGTTCAGTTAGGCAGAGATGGAGACAGTGGTTATTAAACTGCAAAGGCAACACATCTAGTCTTAAATTCTAATTATAGTGATAGGTGATTATGTGTTCTCTGGAAGTGAACTCTAAACAGTGTTTGTGTGGTGTTGCATTAAAAGAAGGATCAATTAGTGGGAACCATTATTTAAAAACCTGGTACTTGAAGGATTGTATAACAAGATCCACAATCCAGGATTTCAGTTTTCTAAGTTAAAACTACAGGCTGTTTACAAAGGTTTGACATGATTTTGCTGACCGGGGGACTTTCAAGAGGAGGACCGACGTTCCTGTCCTTCACAGGCTTCGCGTGGCGCAGCTCCATGCTGCCTTCACGGGAACGGGGCGTCAAAGGGTAATTACCATTTTTCAAACTATTTTCCTTTATGTTTGAGTCTAAGTGACTGATGGAAACAACAATCTTTGACACTGGTCCAGTATTAAGTGAGATCGCTGCATTCGGCAGCGGCGAAACAAGCTGTAAGTTAATAGGCCGATGGTCCTGCTTGTATTTAGCTTCACAGATTGGCTGTTTTGCCACTGACAGGCTCAAATTACCATTCTAAATGTCTAACAACTTTATGGAAAGGATTTCTAAGGAGGTCGACCTTTCTGTTAAAGAGTAATATCCTTTTTAAAACATAAGAACATCTGCAAAATTGTGTTAACATTATGGAAAGGATCCCTTCAGAGACAGACCACTAAAACCGCTTTGAGACCTTTCTGTTTAACCGGAAACAGCTTTGAAGCTGCTAGCGCTAAACCCACCAAACTCCATTTAAAAAAACAATACATTTAGCGTGTCGAGAGCCAACATATTTTCCCGTGTAAATCGGTAAACTGTGTTTGTTTCAACCAAAACTAGAGTTGTGATGCTTGAACAAGTGAAAAGACGACCCACTACGGCTTTTCATCGTTTTTTTTGGTGTCTGCCGACTTTGAATGAAGTGTATTTTACGATACTAAGCTTACTTTTTAATTTCCAAGGAGTCTGGTGGGTTTAGCGAAAGGAATTTTGCAGATGTATTTATGTTTAGAAAAAGGATCTTACTCTAGAAAGGTCGACCTCCTTAGAAATCCTTTCCATAATGTTGTCAGACATGAGAATATTAATCTGATCCTGTCAGTGACAAAACAAGCGCTTTTGTAAAGGTAAATACAAGCTGGACAATCGGCCAATTAACTTCCATTGTAGCTTGTTTCGCCACTGCCGACTGTAGCGATCTCACTTAACTGGACCAATGTCAAAGATTTTTGTTCCCATCAGTCACTTAGAGAGAAAAACATAGGAAAGCAGGGTTGGAAAAACAGTATTTACCCTTTAATTGAACTCTGTACTGCAGTCTCGGTAAGGGACCTACAAAATGACACATGACTTGATATTATTCATTCACTTTGTTCTCCCTGTCATGGAGGCTACCCTTTTTGGGCCAGAAGAAGAAGCCAGCACTCATTGACCCTAACAGCCACCATTTACAGAATTCTCTGTGCTTGCCTGCAGGCTTGCCTCAGGGCAAACAAAGTTCTACGTGGTATATTGCACTGTTAAGACTTGTGGGTCAATTGTGGACAATCATTGTTAGATCTTTTTGGCAGACACATTGGGAAACAGTTAGGCCTAAAAGAGAGAGAGAGATATGAAAGAGAACATTCAGAGAGAAAGTGTAGAAAACACAATCACTGGTGAAAAAGTGGTGTTCCGTTTTTAAGATGGGAATCTTTGAAGACTTTATTCTGGAGTGACTTTATTTCAAGGGTCAAATATTTCTAACTAACCACACATGATTATTTGACAAATCTTTGTTCTGATAGATGTCCAAAAAAAGTGTCAAAAAACATGTCACATTAGCTATTTTTCGAGGACAGGGAAGAACTTTCTAGCAAAATCCATCATGTCTTTTAGTGCATCTTTTAAAGTTGATGGTTATACTGTGTGGAGTCATCTACAACGTGATTGACTTTGTGTGAGTTTTAATTGAATTGTGGGTAATTTGGCCCTGAGCTGTTTGCGCAGTCTGTGTTTATTTTGCACTAGACTGAACAGTCATAAACTGTAGCGGCAAAGGCACGGATTTTAAATGTGCAGAATGTGACTGTATTTGTGTGACAGCTGAGCTTGACTCATCGTGAAACTTTACAAAAGAAAGTATTCAAAAAGCCTCTGACTCAAGCATGAATTTGTCAGTCAAGATGAAACCCGGACGTATGTTCAACTTAATCTGTTCCATCTGATACAAGTCTGCATCTGTTTGTGTCCGCATGGATCTTTCCATGAACTTTCTCTTTAATTTCACTGCTGCTAAAGTCTGCTTCATGTTCCGTTTGAACTGTTTCAAGTTTAAGGCCGACGCAGTTGGACATTTTTCGTCCAGGACCCACGTTGTTTAAGTAGCAAATGTACCTGTGCCCATCTTCGCGCCCATGGGCGTGCCAGTCTTACAGGGAGGTGTGTTCAGGTGCATTCTTGGCGCATTGCTATCTACAGGCAGCTAGAAGTGATCACGGGGGTTGGTAATGTCACAGTGGATGTGTATGCCTTTGGTGGGAGACCTGGGTTTGATTCCCATTGCGATACATCAACCAATGTGTTCCTGAGCAAGACACTTAACCCCTAGTTGCCAAATAGGTGTGCAACCTCTGACATATATAGCAATTATAAGATGCTTTGGATAAAAGCATCAGCTAATTGACATGTAGTGTAATAACGCCATTGACCAACAAAAACCTGGTCTAACGTCAACAGCGCATTAGTAAAATGCGCCTAGACTTGCACACGTTGCTTGTAACACTTCCACTTATACACACACACACACACACACACACACACACACATATATATATACATACATACACATACACAAAGCGCAGCAGCACACAAACATGCAAAAGATTAAATAAAAAATATTACGGTGCAAATCCGCCATCGTAATAGCAATGCATACAAACATGTCTTGCTTTTAAGGGGAATTGGAGATGACACAATGATTGGTTTCTTGCATGTTACACCCAAAACACACCTATGAATTAATGAAGACACCAAGTACAATCCTTTTGAACCATGCACCTGGTGTACGGACCCTTTTTCTGCCGTCAAACTAGCAAAAGTGGATTTGGACACGCCCTGAACGCACCATGCACTTCACACCGTGCGCTTAGATTGTTAAAACAGGGCCCCTGATGTTGCATCATGCCAACTATGTGCAAACAAACTAAGAATAATGAGGAGGAGAGGGCCACTAAAAAAAGTCAAAATCTGATCAAATATGGGCTGGTTTCTACCATACATTAATTCTAGCCTCATCCATGGATGTAATTATGAAAATAAGAGACTAGTGTGGGAGAAATAATGAGATTGAGAAAAGGATGGTAATGTGTGTAGAAGCTTGGGTACAGTACAGTATGCTGTGCTCACTGGAGGAAGATGAGAGAGAGAGAGAGAAAGAGAGAGAGAGAGAGAGAGAGAGAGACAGAAGAGTAAAGGATAATCGAGGGAAAAGAGAAGAAAAAAACATGAGCTGAGCATGGTAGTATAGTGACAGCTGGAAGAGGATGAGGATGAAAATGTAAAGAGAAAAAAGATATTGAGAGGGAGAGGAACAGCAATACCCAGAGATCAGTTAGAGTAAAAGTGGAAATGACAGGTTGAAAGAAAAGTCCAGAACAAAAAAAAAAGAATCGAGAAAAGGACATTTGATAGGAACAGGAGGAGGAGAGTAAAGGAGAAAGGGAAATCTGGGGAAAAAAAAGGTGAAGTGTGTAAGAGTGTGCAGTTACCAGCAGTAAGCCATCCATCATTCCTGCTGGGGATTTCTCAGGGGACCACATCTTGTTATAGAGCTGTACTGTTTATAATATGAGTATTATGTGTAATACAGACTTTATTACATGCTCCCTCTACCATGTGTGTCAAAATGTTCAGCGTTACAATCTCAGTTGGCGAAAAAAGTTTCTACGCCGATGACACTGATGACAAATTCATTTAAAGTTCTTGTGCTCGGTAATGAAACTGATTCAGATTTTTTATTTTTTTATTTAAAAATGTAATTGTCCGGCTCACCGGAGCGCCCTTGGTGGATCAAGCAACCAGGAAGCACACTATACTGCGTGCTTGTGACGTTGTGGGTTAACATCTGACATATACAGTGGGTACGGAAAGTATTCAGACCCCTTTAAAATTTTCACTCTTTGTTTCATTGCAGCCATTTTCCAAAAATC
>NC_048408.1:27437630-27464521 GCF_013103735.1 Etheostoma cragini | reverse complement strand
TTTTTGGAAAAAGGCTGCAATGAAACAAAGAGTGAAAAATTTAAAGGGGTCTGAATACTTTCCGTACCCACTGTACGCTCTGTCGCCTTCCCCTCGTTATTTCACCCTCAAATGGGAGCCGTTTGATAAAAATCAGGTTTAATCCGCGATGAAGTAATCTCCAAAACCGTCTCAACCTAAGAACGAGTGTGACGCCCTCGCTAATTTTAGAGATAGGACACAAAGCAGAGAGGATGAGAGGGATGAGTCTTGCATGGCAAATTAATAGGATGCTATTTTGCCGAGTATCCAACATAAGCGCAGATAGAGTCAGACACTTCGATTTTATAAGCTCCCATCCATACTGTCATTAGCATTGTCAAAAGGCTAAGTCTGCTCTGGGAACTAGAACATCACGTGCAGCAGGTAATATACAAAAGAAAATTATCAAAATGTGATTAATAATTACAGCTTAGCTGATAAGAAAGAAAAGGACGAGCACAGAAATGCACAACTGTCTTTAATCTCTTTCACATGAGGTGGACATGATTCATGAAGTAATTTGTCCATATCATGAGAAAAGAAATCCGACACAGTTGTATGTGAGCCAAAAAAATACAAATAAAAAAATAGAAAAGGATATTTAGTTTTAAATGCATATGCAGAACTGCAATGCAAATCCCCCTCGGGGATCCCAGCCACAGGTTAAATCTATAGTAACATATTATCTACTGTAGCTTACATTTAAATGGATTTTCTCAGCTGTGAATTTGCCCAATAGGTGGGTTCTGATTCACATATCGCTTGTTATTTCCGGACACCCATCCATAGCTTTAATTAAACCACACACTTATTAAATAAAATATACAAAGCATTGCTTAGTCTCGGTGCTTAAAACATCGGGATGATTAGAGCAAAAGCAGTGTGCTAATTAAGGATTATTACAGGGAAGTTTCCTTTAAAAAGTACAGGTTTAGTTACACTGGAAGAACTTCAACAACATTCACAAATTCATTAAATAAAGTTCACTGGGGAAATACTTTACATTGTGTCATTGAAAACAACCATGACTGCACAAATACCACTCATTAGGATAAAAAAGTGACTTTATTTGAAAACTACGGAGAATATTCTCTATGATCAAAACGGCCATACCCTAACTTCACATGTGAGTTTTCCCAGAGTCGTCGGTTACTTCTCACGCATCATGGCTCTATTTAATTAGCCCTGTGGAGGTTTCAAATCAGTGTGAGAATCAAAGGTTCTTTTGCAAGACCTAGGGGCCAGATGTGTAAAATATAAAATATGCATATGCACAAAAATGTGCCTATACATTACCCAGTCTCCACATAACAAAAAAAACTCTAGAGATATGGCTGATATAGTGCCGTAACGAAGATAAGAAAAAAACGATGTCAAAGAGATAATGAGGGGTATTCTGATCAGTGGTTACCAACCATGGGGTTGTTAGATGATTACTGGGGTATGATATAATAACATTCTGCTATATTAAATAGTGTTATGTGTTTAGGCCTCAAATAGACATTTGTAATAAGGGGTGACGAGCAGAAAAAATTGAGAACCATCAATTTAGAGCTTTAATCTCTAACTGTCATTTAGACTTTCAAGAGCATCATCATATAAATATACAAAAGGAATGATGGTTCTTCCATATTTCTACAAGCATTACTTTTATTCTAGTGAGAGAAATATGCATACTTATTGTCAGCTATGTCATCCGGTAACTAAATATTTGAGCCATGCAAAATAAAATACTAACATTTGTATAGTGATATGCAAAATATTTCAATTATTTTAAACTCCTACAGTTCAATGAAAACATGTGTGGTAGAGAAGTATCATAGCATGTTCAAACACCAGCGAAGGTGTAGATATCAAATAGTATTTAGTGCAAATCCACAGTTTTTCACATTATTTTTGGGGCATTTTTGATAGGACAGCTTGGACATTAAAGGGGAGAGAAAAGGGGGAACGACATGCAGCAATGGTACAAAGGGCGGGACTGAACCCAAGACCGCTGCAGCGAGGACTGAGCCTCTGTACATGGGACGCACACTCAGCTAGGTGAGCTACCCAGGCACACCACTTTTATTCTTTCTTTCTTATTCTTTTTGGCCAGAAGCTGTTCTCAACGGCCTACCGAATTATATAAAGATTAAATAAAAATTAAAAACAACCTTTTTAGAAACAGTTTTTTAGTTACAGATACCTTTCTTCTCTAACTAAATGAATATGTAATCCGTTTTATAAATATGCAAACAATATGTAAAGTCACTGAATACGCTACCATTGGTTAATTAGTGTTGGCCTGGGTGCACATGGAGCCATGCATATGGTAATGTGCCTGTTCTTCTTCACGTGACTGGCTTCATTGCACACCCCTGGGAATTCACTTGACTGACTAGCTACAGTGAATTAATCAAAGTAACAAGCCAGGGAAATCCTGGGGAGCAGCCAGACACATCCTTCATCTGGAGGACACACTTCAACGGGGTCCATGGAGACACGGAGCTGCCAATGTCCCAGAAAGATCATCAACAGTTTACCATATGTGAACATAGTAAGGGGTTTAGTTGATGGTGTTACATTGATGAATGTATGAGTATAATAGTAAACTTAACCAACATCCCAAACAACTGTGAAAACATTGCTACATGATTGCAGTCTGGTAAAATATCTTTTGAGATAAAATAATTAGTATTATTAGTCACTATGCTCTTGACTCAGATCATCATACACTGCTTCTGTTGATTTTTTAGCTTTTTTTGGACAGGTAAAGTTAGGAAAGTGGGAGGGGGACATGCAACGAAGGGCCAGCGTTGAGGACCGAGTATGACAGAGTATAACGGCGCTAATCTTCTGCGTAAGGAGAAAGGCTTTTATAAGTATGGAACAAGCTGAGCTAAGTCATGTTCTGCATCAAGTAGCATGTGCTCTTAATCCAAACCATGATCTTAAAGGTCCCATGGCATGAAAACGACCATTTGAGTTTGATTTTACCATTAATATGAGTTCCCCCAGCTTGCCTAGGGTTCCCCAGCGTCTAGAAATGGCGATAGGTGTAAAGCTGCGCTCAGCATGTAAGACGCTTCAGAGGAAGCTAACAAGCAGATCAATGCCAAAATGTTCAATAACGCATTTTGATTACCCAATCGTCCATCTTACTTTTAATTATTTCTTTCTTCCACACCTCCGTCGCTACTCCTTTATCACGGCCTCAGCTTGTTTCCACTTAGGCGAGAAAGCCTTAACCAGCAGGAGTGAATTATCAACCGCTGCAATATTTTTCCAATTGCCACTTGATGCCTGTTGAGAGTTCTCTTCCCCGACTCATTCATTAGAACCCCATCGATCCCAGTCTACACTGGTCTGGTCAAATGACCACACCATGGGAAAACTGAACTGAGAGGACACACAAACACACACACACAATTTGTTGTTATATAAAAAAGCTATTTATTATACAGAGGTAATTTCACCTTAATAACAGGTGGCTCCCGCTGATCTATATGACAAGAGCACATCAGCAGGGAGAAACTGCATGGTCTCTGATGCCGTTATGTCACCTGACTGCAGAGTTTCAATGAGTGGCCATATCCTGAGATACGTGGCTGAACAGGCATTTAGAAGCAGCAGCCGGACTATAGATCATGCTAAAGCTAGTCTCCTCCCCGGCGCTGCAGAGGAGGGTCTGGCTAGCCGACACAGGATACCGGGATGGGAGATAAACGTGCTCTGGTTTATTGGCATTTCTTTAAACCAATCACAATGGTCTTGGGCGCCACTCAGCCTCTGCAAAAATCGCCTCGGAAAGGAACCTGTTTTGGTTGATTATGTGTGATTTCAACGGTTGTTTTAGTCGTGCAACACAAAACTCAGATTGGACAGATAGTCTAGCTAGCTGACGGACACCCAGCCGAAATGAAAGACATCCAGCGGAATTTCCAGCGGCACCTGAACCAACCTGGAAGTGGGACGTCGTGGACATAGACTATGCGAAAGCTACTACTACAGTATACTATTTGACGGTCCTAAGTTGTAGTATTAGATAAGGCCCTGGGGCAGACAGCCGTGCATGCTACCCTCGCCCCATACCGGTTTCAACTTAGTCTTGTTTCTCTTCCTCCTTTAAACCTGACTTCATGTACTCCTCTTACTGAAAACATTCAAATCAATTTCAAAATATAGAACATCAAATGCTCTATTGTAATGATCGATGGCTTCTTCCTGGACAAAAACAACAAGGAATTACCTCTATTTATCTCTTACACATGACAATTATTGTTGATGGACCCTATATTGAATTTGTATCCAGATTAGGTGGTGTGGCAGCCCTCTGATATTGTCCAACTTTTATCTCTCTGTCTACTCCCCCAGGGCTTGATCTCAGACATTCCCAACCAACACACACAGTTAGTTTCCAGCTCAATAACTACACTAACAACTCTGTCTGTCCCTGCACTGAGCCTCCGTTTGTTTTATGCCCCTTTTAGCTATTGATTGTGTTTTGCTCCTGCTATCGTCTGGGTGAGGACAGATACAACGTCTGTTTGTCCCAAGCTCTTATCTGCTGCTCATAGTATTTTGATTTTAATTAGTATTTTCTTCTATTAACAAAATCAAAACTAAATTAAGGGTGCTCTACTGTTCTTCTCAATTCAGTTTGGATAGTACTCTTATAAAGAACCATACTGTATTTTTGACTTATTGTCCCCGGTTTATGTATCTGCTAATTCTACGCTGTGCAATCCCATCTTTCCACTAACTGTGTTCCTATGTACTCTCTGTTCCTTTAATGAATAATTTAATAATGCGATTCTCAGTTTATGTCAAATAATGTGGTCGTTTCCATGAAAAAAAACACCCCAGGTCTCATTATGTTTCCTTAAAAATCTATTTAAGCAGATATTTCTTTCTGTAGTTATTTCTAAGTAGAGAGGCTCCGGGGTAAATTTCTTCAATTATTAAGAGTCTTGTGGAGAGCTTGGAGGGTAGATTGTTAAAATAGACAAAGTCTTTTTCTGATAACATGGACAGAAACCCTCAATGGAAGCTTTTAACCAAATAAGAAAAGGTATGCAGTTAATATATGTTTAGTATGTGTGTGGGAAAGGTGGGAGTTGATCACATAAACTAGACATTATCGCCCATTGAGCAACACAGAATTCATTAAAATTGTGTTGTGCTAATTTCCCAATAAGGGCTACAGATATATGTATTATAACTGCACAAACACGATATATGAATACGACACATGCACAAATGATGCTTCCAACCAGAAGGTATTTGGACGCCCAGGTACATGATGGTGTGGAAATACAACGATAACGGTTTATCCTTCTTTTAGATAAGTGATGTTAGGTAGACTGAGATGAGTACAGGTGGGAATTAGAATTGTCTCCAACTAAGAATTTACATCTAAACTGGTCGAGTCTAGCCTGGTAGTCGACAGAGAGTCAAATCGTGTTCCTTTTTTTCTTTTCTTATTTGTGACATTGGCTTGGATTTTTTTCAACACAGACAAAAGTAAAGAGAGCTGAAACGTGCCTAGGGCCGCGAGTTGTCAGGTAGATTTTGCCCCTCTCTGTTTAAAGATATAGTGCATAGTTTCTGTTTCCCCCATGAGGAATTCTAAGTATTGCCTGCGCATCCACATTATCCAAGCCTTCTGTGATCACGCACCATCCCCACCCGTTCTCTATGCAGTTACTTACAGTTACACAAATACAATCTTCTGAACATAGCCAGACTGAGCTATACAGAGAGCGCTGATAGTCTTAGTAAGCTTTGTATCAACTCATTTGGCAATGGTTTAAATGTCACAGACGTTCATTAATCAGGGCTCTAGAGTGCGACCAAAATTTGTAAGGGTGTAGTAGGATATCATACGAATTGCTGTGCATACGTTTCCGTACCGTAAAAGGAGGGGTTCATGACAATTATGCTGAACTACTCCATATCCTTGACGATCTTTTTTGAAATGTTGAGATTGCAAAATATGAACACATAAAAGATAAATCAAGCAGGGGTTTGGCTTGGACTCTTTTCCCCAGGGTTTTGTCATTTTGAAAGCACAGGTTTTATTGCTGAAGGTTCATCACTGTAACGGGCGTCACAGCATGACTCTGTCTATAGGCGTAGCTTTAAAAACTGAGCCGAGATCACCCGTCAAGCTCATTATACCTGAAATCTCCTGCCGGCCTCACCTCCAGTGTGTTTCTGTTTTTCCCTGTCTCTATTTATTGTCTTTCCTCCCTCTTCCTTTTGCTTCATCTGACCATCTACATCATCACAGGCGGACTTGGGGAAATGTTCTGTTTCTTCCTTCACTCTTTTTCCCCCTCCATCTCTCTTCCTGCTGTTTCCCCTCCTTTTGCTCGTGGCCCTTGCATCAATAATTCACAGTCCCCTGTAGAGACAACTGCCTGGTGGACTAATTAAACATGAGAGAGAGAGAGAGAGAGAGAGAGAGAGAGAGAGAGAGAGAGAGAGAGAGAGAGAGAGAGAGAGAGAGACCAGGAGAGAAAGATTGCAGAGGTGTGAGGGAGATGCAAGGGAGCAGGAATAATGATGGAAGGAAGATTAGTCAATGTTTGAAACTGTGAAATGTAATAAATACAGACCGGCAGTGCTGGGTAGAAACGGAATACATGTACCGGCGTTAAATATTCAGAATTCAAATTATGACTAACTGTATTCCGTTACAGTTACAATTTAACTAGTTGGTATTTAGAAAGCAGCTAAAATGTTGAAATCACTGGATTGCATGACAATACTTCTGTTTCATGAGTTCTGATGATTTAAAAAGTTATATTTTTGCGTGATCACTGATAGAGATAGAGATGGAGCCGGAACCGGCACAACAAAGCCAAGGCAAAAATGCGTTTCTGTCTTGAAAATTCAAACAGCATTTCACATTAATGAAAAAACAGGGAGAACGAAATTTAACTGTTTCAGCGTCAAAATTCCTCCACCTCCAACCTGAAGCATCCTGATGAAAGTTATTTATTTATAAAATTAGCCAAGGGTAGTCGTCTGGTGTACTTTTACTGGTCACCTTGCTGTTTTACAGATGTATCAGGTAGCTACCTGCTTATTTGACGTGCGAGTTGACATTCTATGTGCTGATTTACCAGCCCCAGAGCCGTCGAAAGACTGACTAGCCGCGTTTAACTAACGGTAGCTAAAATTAGCTTGTGGTAGCAAGACTGTGGTTAGATTTTTGTAGTAGGCTATCCAGTTTGAGACTACAACTACAAAAATCTATGTGCTTGTTAATGTATACATAACAGAATAGAATAGGCACGTTTAGTAAGCAGTATTTGATGGCCGCACTATTAAAATGCAATGTAATGTGGCAGTAGTCCAAGTATTCAGAATATGTTACTCAAATTGAGTATTGTAATGGAATAGGTTAGAAATTACATTTTTGGGCATGTATTCTATATTCTGTAAGGTAATACGTTTTGAAAGTATCCTTCCCAACACCGAAGACTGTCGATATGAAAGTGAGTCAACACAGGACATCCTTTGTAAGAACATTTTATGTAGTCAGTTTAGCCAGTTTTCCCTTTTTAAGGGGTTGTTTCAGGATGCAGACTTGGGTTAAGGATTAACCTTAGGTAGGGCTAATCTATCACAGGTGAAGACTAGGGTAATGTAATTCCTACATTTTGTGTGTGTGTGATCCCTTAATCTGTACTCAAGCCAACCATCCAGAAATCCCAATATTATCCCCGTCACCAAGTAGGCGTGGGCAGCATAACTCAGCCATCTCTGATTTACACAGCCTCGCTAATGTACCGTCGTTAGGTGAAGGAAGCGTCACATTAATATTGTCCCCTCTCTTTAAATCTGTCACATCCTCTCCTTTTCATTTGCCAAGCAGCCACCCTTGAAGGAGCTTCGGTCTTGAATCTTGCGATGCAGTAGTTCTGTTCTCTACTTGCTCTACAATTGTGATGACTTTTTCTTAGAGAAGTCTCTGACACACCGACATTTCTGATTATTTTATCAGTGCATTAGTTTAAAAAAAAATGCAGCAGCTAGCTTCTGTGTGAGTAAAACATCACGTAGCAAAGAGCCCACGTCTCTGTCGACGTGAACTGCCAAAGGATAATAATCGATAATGTTGTCAGACACATAACATAATAATGTCAGCCTGTCAATGACGAAACAAAAACTTTTGTAAATGTAAATACAAGCTGCGCAATTCCCCAATTAACTTAAATTGTAGCTTGTTTTGCCGCTGCGAACTGCAGCCATATTTCTAAATACTGGACCAATGTCAAAGATTGTTGTTCCCATCAGTCACTTAGACACAGAAACTAAGTAAAAAAGGGTTGAGAAAAAAAATGGTAGATACTAGGGCTGTATTGATAAACCAAACCCACGACTCGGTTCGTATCACAATTTTTGACCAACGATTTGATACAAACCTCAAATCTTTTTTGGGGGGGGGAGTGGGGGTACACAGGTTTTTGGCTCTGGGTATCGAGCTTTCAGTGTCATATCGCATATTGTTACAGCCCTAGTAGTTACCCAAAACAGCAGCTGTTAGATTTCATCCAATTGAATTCAAATTTGGTCTCTGCCATCTCAAGACCTCAACAATAAAAAGTTATTAAAATGAAGACTTTTTGTCAAACGTGACATTTACTAAATTTCTCAAGTTTGACAATTGTACAGGCCTGAGGACATTTACAGTATAGGCCAGTATTGACTAATTGCAACAGGAAATCAGCCTTATATGACAAACATCGTGTGAGGTATCATTGAACTCAACAGAGTTCCTTTTTCATTGGTGCCGGTTTGTGTTGTCCGACGGTCGCACAGGCGCATGGAGCGGCGTCTGCCATTAACCCTGACGCGCAAATAGGCATGAGGGCCTGTCCAACGCTGCTTGCAACTATAATTGTACTTTGAGATAGCTAAAAAATAAAATTTTTAAAACTACACATACCTTAGCTTAATCACTCATTTAATGCATCACCCGGCGGGCACGCGAAGGGACCCAAATCAAACACACTTACAAAAAAGTGACCCAGGTGCATGATTGGTGTGCTAAAATAAACGTGCTAAAATACTTATGGTTGATTTTCCACTGGTGACGCATTACTATGAATCCAGCTGCAGTTCTAGGCAGGACTGTCCCTACGAAGAAGCCAGATTGGTTGAGGTAAGTCATTGATCTCAAGTAGTTAAGGTTAGGATGGCCGATTTGTCAGGCCCTGAACGAATTGGGTTTTGTTACACCGCGCTAGCATGGACACCTGGCCAATCGTAGAACATAAATGCTATTGAAGGGCAATATGACTGCAGAACACCAATATGACTGCAGAGCCTCATTCAGCTACATATTACAATACTTCAATATTTTCAATACCAGTAATATGTTTTATTGTACTTGACCTGCACTAACCACAGTGCTACCTGAACCACTAGTTGCAGAATACCATTAAAACACAGCAATAATGTAATATAATTTTTTTCAATGTGCATAAGTAAATGCCATATTGCTCTTGAAGGAAAAGGAACTTTGTTTCTCTGCTGGCAGCAGCCGTTAAAAGTAGTTCTGATTTGGGGTGATAGAAGACTGCACCATTTAATGATGGTTTTAAAATACACCACCTGCTTGGGAGGCTTGGAGGCGAGGCAGAGGGATTAATATTTATCGGTGGTGCATTGAAATCTGTGGAGGATGAGAGGTGGTTATGTTTTTATGAAGTCTTTCCCTCTGCTTCTCAAATTTCCTACCGTGTTAATAATTCAGCGGTGCACATGACTTTACAGTTACACAATCACACGCGTTAAATTACTTGAGAGGCATCTACCTGTATTATAACTCATAGCTGTGATAAAACATGCAGCTTGCGCGCGCGCGCACACACACACACACACACACACACACACACACACACACACACACACACACACACACACACACACACACACACACACACACACACACACACACACACACACACACACACACACACACACACACACACACACACACACACACACACACACACACACACACACACACGACTAATGATTCCTACCAATGCCTTAGGCTGCAGATGTATTATGCCATGCTAGGAGCAAATGGAAAGAAAGGGTGCTGAATATTTTCATCTAATTATGTGTGTGAGAACAATGATATACAGTATCTGACATAGTAACATAAGTTGATGCTAGAGGCAGGTGTAGTGTGAGCATTCTCGCACAGACTTACTTATAGTGTGTGAGAGTATGTGCAGAAGAAACCGTTAAAATTGAATGTGATTGACAGTCACAAAAATATATGCACAGTCATTAAAGGACAAATCTGTTACAGGAGAGGTGAGGACAGGACCCAAATGCAGCAAGAGACAGCAGGCAGGAGCAGGAGTACAGCCGTTTATCTTAACACAGTTTAGTACAATAGCAAAACCAGAGGGCTAGAGGCGCTGGCCACATCCGGGAACCTCCGGGAAAAACAACATGGTTCAACACAGGTCTGGGGGTCTAGAGACACAAAAAACAAGGGAGCAGCAAAGGGAAAAGATATCACAGGGGAACAGCGACAACTCATGGACAAAATGCTGGGGACAAATCACTGGAGACTGGCAGGGACACGCACACGGCGACACAACATAAGGATCTGGCAAGAGACAAAGGGAACACTGGGGTTAATACAAGAGATAACGGCCCGGGGACCAGGTGAGACAGGTGAATCACATTAGGGCGGGGCTGGACAATCAGACAAGCACAAAGCAAAGCTGGACTAGACTAGACATAAAACTACACTATCAAAATAAAACAGGAACTAGAACAAAAAGACACTTATCGGGGAATCACAAGACAGAGACAACCACACAAGACTGGGGAGAAAACCGAGAACTTGTACAAGGAAGCAAAAAGGGAAACACAAACCCAAACAAAAACCCCAAACCACAACACAATTCCAGCGCAAAATGAACCTAGGGGTTAATAACACATAGGTACAGAGGTGACCGTTCTCTGGGATATGTTTTCATGCTAATCAAATGTGACCAGCTTTAGCGCAAACCGCTAATTAGCTTGTAACACTAGCAGTCGGGGCACAGGTAAAGGAAAAAGAAATAGCTATTTCTCTACCACAAACAAGGTCCAAACTAGCACCACACTTCAACTGTAGCATAATGGGGGTCCCTGCATGTAAACCGAAGCATTCAGGTTTGACTGGTTATGACTGTTTTCCCAAAATGGCGTGGGCTTGTATACGCGAACAACGCCTCAGGTCACCAATTTCCTCAGACACAGATATATACTGTGTTTCCTTGTCATTGTTACTATCATATCAGTTACATTATGAACAAAGAATATATCAGTTTGATTGAATATTGAAATATATTCAATTGAATTGAATATATCGGTTAGATTGATTAATACAAGAACCAGAAAATAGTGACTGGAAGAAGATGGGATGATGAACAACTTAGAGTTTAAGCAGGAGTACAGAAAAAACTTACAAAAATGGCCAAAGGAAGAAAAAAATGTTTTGTGTATATACACAAATGATCTAATAAGACATACATCAAAATTAGGCAAAACACATAAAGGCTGTTCATCTACTTTAACACATTACATGTGACCACCTCATGTTTCATGTTCTAAGAAGCCAATTCTCCACCTTTAAACACGGCTGAGCCTCTGACATGGAAGATCACTGTAAAAAAAAAAAAAAACTAAGAAGACAAAACATTTCATTAAACTTGTGTGACACAAGTTTTAATTATCTGTCAAAATAGCGGCTTTGTCGAGCTGCTTTGTCTAAGAAGTTATTAGCAAAGTGAGTTGCAAACTCAGAGTTATATGTATATTTTAAAAAAAATCACGCATGGAAATGTACATAAAAACATTATTGCATCGATAATCGTTTTAGAATGGATGGCCTCTGAATCAGAATTGAATCAAATCGTGAGATGCCAAGGGATTCCCACCCCTAGTGCTTTCCTGATAAATACACAGCGCCTAAACTCCCCCTGCCCCACTGCCCAGCCACTGCTGTGTACTCTGTGGCGTCAGTCTCAACAGCCTCAATCATCCTCTGGCTCATGGTTCTGGATGCCATGGCTATCTGAGTGGGATAGATGGAGCGTTACTAAGTACATTTACTCAAGTACTGTATCTGGGTTCCTGCAGGTTTCACTAAGTCAAATTTAAGACTTTAATGAATGAAATTTAACAACTTAAAGTACAACGAAATGCAGTCACAAAAGTACTTGCAAAGTCGATACATTTATTCAAATTAAATAAAAGCCCACAGAGAAATAATGATCTGTATATATACAGCAAATTATATTTGGACAACAAACATTTCAGTGAGCATTAGCTCAGCCAATTTAAGACTTTTTAAGGACTTAAGAAAATTTGAGTCTTTTTTACACCTTTAAAGACCCCGCCAAAACCCTGTGTAAGGAAGTACAAATTTGAGGTTTGTGTGCTTAACTTGTTTTTCATTCCACTTTTTCCCTCTACTCCATTACATTTCAGAGAAAAATATTGCATTTTTTATTCGTCTGACAGGTTAAGTACCTAGTTACTTAAAAAAATTTAGATTTTTGCACACAAATACGTAGTATATAAAATACCTACCTAACATTATAATGGTATACGAAGGGCTGTTAAGATGCTGTTCCATGTAGCTTTTTTGAGGCATTCGGTCAATATGGGAGAAGAGTGATGTCCTCTGTGTGGAAATAAATGACGCCATTTCCCTCAGTTCAGTGTTGAGGCATAATTTTTCTTTCAGATATTGGGACCACAGTCGCAGCATAAACACAAGGTGACTAAGAGTAAACCCAGGGAGGGGTAGATCAGGATAGAGAGACATTACTTTGATCAATTCACAGGCTAAATCCATTAGAAAAGGAACTAATGAGTACCAAAACTGCTTCAAGATATCTTGTTAAAATGTCCTTTAGAAAGACAGAACCCACTTGAATGCTCAGTCACTGAATAAGCCAAATTAAAGGCAGTTTTTGGAGATGGATTATAAGAAAAAGATGTGAATCCTCACTGAAGATTTTCAAAGTAAGGCAGTGAAGTGTGCTACTAGTCCTAATCTTAGCCCACTTAGTGGGATCTTGAACCAATAGCAGTCTGATTTTGTACAAATGACTTCAGATAATTTGACCAGAGTCCACTGTAGTTCACATTTAATTTGGATAAATCCTTTAAAAGAGTATCAAAGGGTGACAATTTCTTTTACTTTCATAAAGTTAAGGAATTGCCAAATGACAGACAATGGTCAAAGTTGTTGCAGCAGAGGATATTATCGGTCACGCTCTAAAGAGCCTGCTACTTACACTTCCCACAATGCAACTTGATAGCATCTTTCATGAGACTCTTTCACTGTCTAGGAAACACGTCTTTCAAAGTACACAGCCCCAGTTTGTTAAGAAGGCTATCTGTTACAAGACTGAGTCTACAGCAGCTCTGTGAGGTTGTACATGTTAGTTTAGCCTGTTAGCATGCTAACATTAGCTAGCACAAATTACACTTGAGGTTAATGGGCATGGTTAGTTTTCCATGTATCTAGTAATGTATTGGGAATTCTTTTTAAATTTGATTAGATGATGGTGAAAAGCTAAGTGATCTGCAAATACACATTACGATTCATTCATTCATTCGGGACATCAATGTGCATACCGCATTTCATATTTTGGGAGATCTTTTACTAACAGCAGCTGCCAACAACATGGTGCAAGTAGAGAAACGGCCAAGGGATCCCCAAAGACATCAGTTTCATCCACTGGGGACCATGGCTGCATGTAAAAAAATTCAAAAAAATTACTTCTCAAGTCGTTTTCCTAACCAATTTTCCTTAACCCCAATGCCAAACGTCGTGAGGTCAAGGAAAGGTGTGAAGGAGAATTTAAAAAGGAATTAGGAGGGTAATCCGACTGTCCTTACACTCGGGTGTAATCCCGTCATTGCGTTTTTCAGTCACGTAATTACACACTCTCCTGTCAATCTCTTGGAATCGACCGCTTTAAGGACCAGAGGGAGATTTTCTCTGCCTGTTTGCATTTTGAGATGGTGTAACATCTCCCTGAAAACACATTCGTACTTCCAACTTTCAGGCTTTTTGTAGCTGCACATACTTGTTTTGTCTATTTATGAAAGTGGATAACCTTAGTGATATTGAGAAGATTGCTACAGTTACATTTGTAGGGAGTAATTTGTGAAAACACGTTTTATTTCTCTGAGTCACTGCTTTGTTCTAATGCTGATGGGCGCTCTCTTTCTATCTCCATAATCATCTCTATATCTCTCTATAACTATATAAGGTTACCGTGCTTCCGGGGGGTTGAAACTCTGCTTTTTGGACCAGCTGCCATAACATTAAAATAAAATAGATTATGGATAATTTTATGACAACCAGGAGAGACTTTGTTGCAGATATGCAAAGATTTATTGTACATGTGCATAGTAAGAAATATGAGTCTTTGGGGATTAGACTCCATCGTTAAAAATATTTTAAAGGGGTAGTGAAGCCAGACATATTCCCCCCCGATGGAGCATAGACACTGGTGATGGTGAAGAAGGAAAGTAGGACCAGACTGCTGGAAAGGAACTCAGGTTGCCGTGGTTGACGGTGCCCGGAGGTGGAAGGGGAGTAAGAGGGTTGCACGATTGGCTGAAAAAAGAGCTGCTAGGAAGGAGAGTAGATATTTAAAGCAAGATGTCATGCTGTGATTGGATCATGAATATCGTGGCCAATTCAGGTTGGTTTTCCTGAAAAGTAAAAAGCTGTCAACTTCTGAATAGTTATAGGGAAAGATGGTGGTGATTTAAGTTCATTTAGAGCTTTATTTCTATGTAATTGGGGTGTTAATAGCACAGTCAGTAGGGAGTTGGGTCGGGAACCGGAGGGTAGCTGGTTCTAGTCCACATACGGACCAAAGTATGGTGGTGGACTGGTAGGAGTGGTGCCAGTTCACCTCTTGTGCACTGCCAAGGTGCTCTTGAGCAAGATACTAATCCCCCAACTGCTCAGGGCACCTTTCCATGGGCAGCCCCCTCACTCATCTCGATTTAGTGTATGTATAGGTACTGAGCATGTCTGTAATTCAGGCCTGTGTGTATTAGCAGAGTGTATATTGTAATTTCCTCTTGCAAGATTAATGAGGTATACATTTCTATTTTTTTAAACTCCATGTTAACACACTGATTGACTTCTTTAACCCAGAAGTTACCATTCAGCCAGTCACAATAACAAACCACGGCTCATCAGTGTGGGTGTGAAACCTCTGTCTACCAAGGAGTTACAGCCCTTTTGGTTTACAGACAGCTCACGCCTTATTAGTCTAATAGTTTTCAAAGTGAAAGAATCATACAGGAAGAGATCTTGCCTCCAAAATGAGTCTATTTAATAATCTAGAATCAACCAGAGACAAACTGCAGCAAGCATTCACTGCTGTCAGCAGAGTTGACTGCACATATTAGTGTGATTATTAATGAATCCTAAAAAGCTTGTCCCAGTCAGCAGTTTCTAGACATCACAGGAAAGAAAGTGTACGCAATTTACTCCAAGCTTTAATCCACTCGCTCATATTTACACTGATACAATATCTATGTAATAACTCTTGTGCTGATCATACAGAGCAAGTAGTTACACAAGTAATTATTAAATGATTGATCCAACATCAAATAGCTGCAAATAAGAGGGAAGAGTTGTGATTGACTTTAACTTTTTTTTTTTTTTCTTCATCACTACAACTATAATAGTTACCATGTATTTAACATTTCTATCAGACCTTTCCTGCACCAAAGTAAGTCTGCAATATAAGGTTAAGGTTATTTTCAGCTAAAGAATTCCAGCCTGATCTCACAGAATTCCTTGAAATGATCAAGAACCATTACCAGCGCATTGTTTTCCATGGTGGCCACACAGAATTTTAACACATTCCATGCTACCACCACGGACAACAATGCCAAAGTAAAGTCAATGATGGAAAAAAGGTGACGCAGCATTAAGAGCAACAGTAGCAACTAGTATGAAAGCCCAAAAATCCGCGTTGGGAGGTTGGTCAAGATGGTGGATGGGTCAAACTACACAGCATTCCTAAACCCAAGCCGTTGTTCCTTTCCTAAACTAACCTGGTCTTCTTTTCCTAAACCCAACCGTCCGCTGTATACGGCCGTCCCGTTCTTCTTTTCCTAAACGCAACCCATTGTTGTCCCGCCCACTCACAACCTTTTCCTTAACTTAAGGGTCCGTATTCATTTCACAAATTTATTCCGTGGGCCCATCACAGAATATTCGGCAATTCCGTGAAACTGCCACCGATTTTGAATTAAGGGGCAGTGTTTATTTCACGGCATTCGGTGAAATGAGGTTGAGCAATATATTAGACATTATCAGTAAGTGCTGATGGAAGAGTTTGTTGTTAATGATTTCTTTAATGAGTAGTTATGAAGATCTTCAGACATACCAGATTGTATTTCAATACTCAGATCTTTAGAGGAAGTGGTGTGACCTGCAGTTTTGTATTCTAGTTGGTTCTAAATAACTGTTGTCCTTTGGACACACACACACACACACACACACACACACACACACACACACACACAAGTAATTAGGTCTCTTGACAGTGCAGAGGTTTGGCCTTCTGTCCCGCACCGGACTGGAATGACATTTATTTAAAAACAGATCAATAGCTGTGACCGATGAAAGGAGTGAAAATTAACCATCTACTATAATGCAGCTGCTAAAAAGTGCACTTTACTGTAATAAACCAGCAACATATATTGGACCTAAGTGAAGGTTAAAATGTTAACTTTTTAAGAAAGTGTTGATTCAATTTTGTTAAGAGAAGGCCGGCACCAGTGTAATTGTAGTTCTTGCAACATAACATAACTACAACTAGAGTAGTTGAACATATTACACCAGTTTAATCTTCCCCCTTCATTGTCTTCCATGTTTGTCCTGCTGACATGAACACTGAAAACTTTCTCTACACCTCTGTCTGTTTGTGTCCCAAAAGCCCTTGAGCGTCAAAGCTGTGTGCCCATCTCTCCCTCTCTATTTTCTCCTTGGACTTCTCGTGTGCTGGATCATTGGCTGTCCTGGGACCCTCCCTCTCTCCCCCGGGCCGTTGGTCTCATTTCAAATGTTTGGGATCTGGATCTTCAGGAGATTCAATCTCAACTTGTTTTTTCCTCTTTCTCACATTCTAATTTAAAAAAGAAGCTTTATAGGCTCAACGGTTTCAACAACAATGTTGCCAAAGCATTAAAATACAATTTATCCAAACATCGGAAAACACATAGTAAAATAAATATTACTATAAATAAATATATTACCACATTAAGATTTATTTATATGAATTTTATGTTGGTATGTGTGTGTCCTTTTATCTTCATGGCCTGTTTCTTTTCTCCTTCCTTTCTCTTAAATAACCAATTGTAACATTTGAATTGACTGTCTAAGATATAAATCTCATCTAATAAGCTCTAAAATACCTCGCTTTTGCAATAAAAAATACGTTCAAACATATTGAATGTTAGATCACTTCTTATACAGTGGGGCTCAAAAGTTTGGGCACCCCAGGTAAAAATTTGTAATAATGTGCATTCAGAAGCCAAGAAAAGATGCAAAAATCTCCAAAAGGCATCAAATGACAGATTAGACATGTGTATAATATGTCACAAAAGGTTAGACTTTATTTCCCTCATTTACACTTTCAAAAAAACAGACAACAAAAAGATGGCATCTGCAAAAGTTTGGGCACCCTGCAGAGTTAATAGCATGCACTGCCCCCTTTGGAAAGCTGAGACCTGACAGCGTCATGGATTGTTCTCAATCATCGTCTGGAAAGACCAGGTGATGTCAATCTTAAATTTTTAAATACCCAGCATCATCTGACCTTGCCCCAACGATCAGCACCATGGGTTCTTCTAAGCGGTTGTCTATAAAACTGAAACTGAAAATAGTTGACGCTCACAAAGTAGGAGAAGGCTTTAGAAGATGGTAAAGCGTTTTCAGATGCCAATTTCCTCTGTTTGGAATGTAATTAAGAAATGGTCCTCATCAGGAACAGTGGAAGTTAAAGCAAGATCTGGAAGACCAAGAAAAATATCAGACAGAACAGCTCGCTGGATTGTGAGAAAAGCAAGTCCAAACCCACGTTTGACTGCACGATCCATCCAGAAAGACCAGGCAGACACTATAAAGAGATACTTGTACAAACATGGACTTCATGGAAGAGTCATCAGAAGAAAACCTCTCCTACGTCCTCACCACAAAAATCTGCGTTTGAAGTTTGCTAATAAACATATAGACAAGCCCAAAGCATTGTGGAAACAAGTTCTGTGGACGGATGAGGTTAAAATAGAACTTTTTGGCCGCAATGAGAAAAGGTACGTTTGGAGACGAAAGGGCAAAGAATTTAACGAAAAGAACCTCTGTCCAACACAACACTTCACAATCTCCTGACCTCAACATAATTAAAAATCACATCACTACAAGAAGAGTTTCCGAGCTGTGATCCTTGCCAAAGCGGGGGGTACAAGGTATTAACTCTGAAGGGTGTCCAAACTTTTCACATGCCATTTTTTGTTTTCTATCATTTTGAAAGTGTAACATGCACATTAATACAAAACTTTTTACCTGGGGCCCACTGTAAAACCCCAGCTCTTATTGTTGTGTTCATGGAGACAGACAATCCACTGCTTTCAATTGCTACATGTTGAATGGAGCTGTCAAGCCATGTCGCAGACACTGCGGACATGACAGCTTTAGAAAAAACTGCGAGTTGATTGATCTTAAGCTTAGGCAACAAGTTCCTTGCGTGAATAAATGTTCAGTCCTCTCCGATTAAATAAGTCTTCAAAAGCTTTCAAGCATTTCCTCCGGTGAGCAACACGGTCGCCTCTGGGCTACAAGGATCAAAACACATTGGTGGTACACATTTCCTTCTGGCAACATCCAATGCACACCAGGTAAACGTCAAGAGTCACTCCTCATTACTAGATCATGAGTCTTTGATGTGGTGCTACCACATTTGATGTGAATAAAATCATCTCAAAATTCTACAGCAGTCAAATGCTTTAGTGTAGGTCCTGCCCACCTTTCCACTTTTTGGGTAGTGACTTCCCGGGTTGACATCAGTCAATCAACATTTATATAAACAGAGCTCTACAGTAGCCAGCAGGTTTCCAGTGTGCTCTACATCAAGGACAGGAATAAAAGAACAAGGCATACAACAGAAAGAATAAAACAGAATATAGTAAAAAAACAGAAAAGGTTACATATAAACAGGAGTAGGAGAGGGAAAATGTTAGGGGTGGGAATCACCAGATGCCTATCGATAACATATTATCACCATACTTATGCCACGATACTATTGCGATTTTAAATATATTGCCTATATTAACATTTTTCCCAACTTCTAATTTTTCCCAATTTCAAATGATGTCCCCAAAAGGAAACTTTGTCAACACCGGTTTCATCTAAAAAGATACATTTCTCAAGCGGAAACACTGACCAACACATATATAATAAAAGACCGATACTTGGCGACTGTATCGATACAGTACTGCCACTGAAAATATTGCGATACTATGCGGTATCGATTTTCTTTTTCCCCCATTTGTAAAAAATGTCACGCCATTACTACGCATTGAAAGCCGTTCTAAAAAATTCATACGTTTTGAGTTTGGATCTAGAAAGAGCAACATGTTGATGCATGTTTGAGATGGATTTTGAATGAAACTAAACACGCTTTTTGCGTGTCCACCCCACAGTTTGTACCTTGACTTCTAAAACCAGTTATTTGATAACCGGAACGACCTGATCAATCCCGTATTAAAACGTGCAATAATGTTTGGGCTGGAACACTGGTGAATGTCTCCTGGAAGCAGCAGGCAGATAGAGATGGATCTAATTGCCTTGCCAGAGAAGCTGAACTGAAGATCTACAGTGATCAAAACGCCATTGCAATGTCCTTCTCGTAAACATTTGCTTTAACTCAACAGTTATTTTCCCAGCAACTCACTAGGACGTTGGCCGATGCGGATTTGATCAAATCTAAACCGATCCAGTTGAAAAACAACACCTTAACTAACTAGTTTGTTGCTCACACCCACTATAAGCTCTGTGTGCTGGGGACACAGCAGGAGCTGCATATGTCAACCCGCTGCTTTTCCACCCACATTTCCATCTAAGAGAAACCAACTGAATTATTAACTGTGCCGTGTTACTGTGGATTACTGTTAAATACTGGCTTTGGCTAATTCAAATTTGTAGCAATGCAGACTAGTATGCACTCTCTCTCTGTTAAACTAAATGAAATAGCTGTGGCAGAATGTGGAAATAAATTTAAGTTTGGGAATATTTAAAGTATATTTATTTTACTAACTTGTACAAAGTTGGCACTTTTAAATGTGAGAACAAGGTGGAGAGAGAGAGAAAAAAGGTGGAAAACGTTGACAAGGCAAATGGAGTCTTTTGGAAGGAGGCTGGATAGAGAGAGATAAATGAGGTTGGGAGGGGGAAAAAAAGGTGAAAACAGTTAAGGATTAAGACAAGGAGAAGGTGGCCATGATGATTAAACTATAATGGTTGTTTGCAGAAGAAAAAGAGGACAGAGACAATGTTACCTGGCTGCATCATATACCTCAATCATCTGGTAGCAATCATTTTCCATTTGGCCACAAACACTATGTCAGCCAGCACTTTGTACTATGAATTCTTCAGGACGAGTAATAAGCTCAAGAAAGGGAACATTTCCATTTTATATGTTAAGTAATTAGG
Organism: Etheostoma cragini; assembly: GCF_013103735.1. Lineage (NCBI taxonomy): Eukaryota > Metazoa > Chordata > Actinopteri > Perciformes > Percidae > Etheostoma > Etheostoma cragini. The sequence goes on along the minus strand of NC_048408.1, from coordinate 27,443,733 downwards.
GTAGCCTAACTTGACCCTTTCTTTCTTCAATCTCGACATTCTACAATCTGGATTTAACCCAGATTGGACTCGGCCTCGAATAGTCCTAGTCTTGGACTTGTCTTAGACTCCACAAAAGGTGGACTTGGCTACAGCCCTTCCTGTAAACTCTAGCATACTTTCCAGAGAGTGAGAGAGAGAGGCTCAACTTTCAATTTAGGTTAAGCATACGTGTTGCAGCGCCCAAAATGTCTTTGTTTACATTGAAGGTTCAGCTAAACTTAACGCCCCCAACAGGAACTTCAGGAGATGGGATGGCACCCACACTGCATTGTGTGATTGAATTTCTCCTCGATTGAGTGTTCATTAACTGCTCCTTTGTAATGTACTAAAGACCTTCCATTGTGTCCTTAATAAAGTCATTTTATTATCAAGTTCTCCTGAATTTTCTTTATGTCTGTAAAATGAGTGGTGCTGCTCCGGTTTAACGTTGTTTTGATATTTCAGTCTGTCTGGATCATTTAACTTTTGTTTTTCATGTGCGATTTTTTAAGTCAGTTCAGTAGACGAAATAGTGCAGTGGTCCTGGAAGAGAGCTGAAGATGAAATCTTTGAAAAACAAATATAGAGCACTTGGCATCTTGGGAGAATGAAGCGACAAACAAGGTGACAGATGCAGGAACAGACGGGAGAAAGTACGAGATTTCAGACTGGCTCGGACACACTGAGAGCCGGATGCAGAGTCACATCTTGGCTGGTGTGTCTAGCTCCTGTTGGCCCTCTCTGTCGCTGGATGCTCCCATAGAGCTGGACGAGAGGAGGCAGACAGCAGGTTGGAGCAGGGGGGGGGGGGGGGGGGGGGGGGGGGGGGGGGGGGGGGGGGGGGGGGGGGGGGGGGGGGGGGGGGGGGGGGGGGGGGGGGGGGGGGGGGGGGGAGTGCAGCCGACAGGAACCATAACAGCTGAATCAGGGAGAAAAAGGGCCAAAATTGGGAGCCGCCTTTACCTAATGAAGCACCATAAATACAACAGACAACTTCCCTTCCTCTCTTTCTTTTGTCTTTATCTGAGAGTCTTTCTCTGTCAACATACATGGAAACAGCACACATGTTTTTACAAAAATTCTATATCCATCAGCCGCCTTTACAGTATTAGCTTTCATGGAGATAAATGCTAAATACTAAGACTGCTGCCTTCAAGCTCAAGCACACTGGCAAATACTAATGACTTGAGGCTTCTGTGTTCTTATGCAGCTGCATTTGAATAAATCCTTACACAACAGTGACACCTGCTGGCCAACCGAGACCCAATTGACATGAAAATAAACTTAGTGGACTCAGTAGCCATTGAGTTTCACATAGACGGTCAATTTAGAGAAATGAACAAGACCAAATGAGGTTGGAGACCACATTAAGTCTTTATCAAGTGTTGTGTCCTATTTAGGAAGATACACCAGATAAACACTCCAGTAACACTATTCTGGATGGCAGCCAAAAGTACTGGGGAAACAAAAAATTTGAATCTTTATTTATTATGAGGGGTATTTTGTGCTCTACCAACTCTGAATCAGCCCGTGATTTTATCTCATCTTGTTTACTACTGCAGCTCGTGACTAATTAATCCTGAATAGCTTTGCCTAATTCAAAATATCTGAGCTTCATTAAGAATGCACGAGTTTTAAATGGATGCAAATGTAGCTCCGGTGCAATTATTCTTTTCTTAAATTTTTTTATGCTTTCAAGTCAAGCCTGCAAGGCAGATAATCAGTCAGTTAAGCCATTCATATCAAGACTGAACAGTCCAGCCAAGAGCTGTGGGCAGCATGAATAACTTGAAGCCATGTTCTTTAGGTTTATAAAGTATAAAACAAGGCGGTTACAAGGTATCTCATAAAGACGGGTAATATGACAAAAATCATCACGTACTATATACTGAATATATTTAAAATCATGTAAAGCAGCACCGACTGATTGAAGAAAAATCAAGAGGTATTAATACGATTTGATCTGCCATTAAGTAGCGTTCCTGATTTAACTTCCAGTAAGCTCCATACCTCTGCAGACACTAATACCTCAAAGCAAGTTCTTTTGCAAGATGGGGGGGAACGACTCATCCCTGATTGGCTCGCCCTGACATTCTTACCCTAACCATAACCAATCCCACTCCTCCTGCCTAAACATAACCGACCCAACCACAGGAGGCAACGAGTACTAGCCATTAGGGATGAGTTCCCTAATGAATATTCATGAGTCTTCCCGTACTATCCAGCAACAACAAAAAACTCACTTCCTGAAACTTCTGGGGTTTGCAAGCTTTGGGTTTGTTTGGAAACAGGCCAAACATTACATATTCCCTCAAAATGTACTTTGTCTCAGGGTGGACAAACGAAAAAACTGGATTTTCACTGTAATGGGCCACTAAGTAAAACCCCAAAATTAATCTTAAGTTAGCAGCGTTCTAAGTCTGGGAGACTCGATTTCACAATAAATCTGCTTAAAGTGTAAACCGCTTAAGTGGATAAATGCTTGTGAAATCCTTCTGTCAAAGTCTCTGTCCTTGACTGTGTGAATGTGACTCCGGCTGGCTTTTGTGCTGAGTCGCTCATTTCACCAGCTTTTTAACCTTTTCATTGGCCATTCCTCCCAAATCAGCAAATTTAGCTTTATCGACTGATGCAACGTATCGGCTTAACATTAAAGGATATATTTCTCAGAGATTTAAAACCACAATCCCCAACGTTTTATTGCTATTATCCGACATAAAACACATTTGAAAAAAGTGTTTTCTCTTCTTCCAAGAACAAAAAAAAAAAGAAAGAAAAAGAAGAGTTTTTTGTATGGTTACTGATGCCTAAGTTCATGGAGTTACACAATGGAATTTTATTGATTTTCAAGGGAGGATGCCCGACAAAGATCAATGATTAGAATCTGAAAAACCTTTTTTTCTGTCACTTGATTTTTAAAGGTAAAATAACAACTTACGCAAAGTTGCTTGAACAGATATGACCGTCTTTGGCATTTTCATCACTGTCATGTGTATTTTAAATCACCCATGAGACTGTAGGCTACCGCCTAAAATTGTGTTTTTCTAACGAACTGTCTTTAGTCCACTGACTTTGAGCTAGCCCGTATGATACCACATCTAAATGCTACTTTAATCTATGTATTGTAAACTGTCACAGAGTCAAGTTCCTTATGCTGATAATAGCCACAGGCTCCACAGCAACACTGTTTCACATGGCAGTGCAGCTGCATTCATTGAACCTAACCCTAAGGCAGCAGCCCTTCTCACGCCATGTATCAACTATGGTGGTGATGACGCAGTGGATATGACACATGCCTTTGGGTGGGACATCTGGGTTCAATTCCCACTGCCATAAATCCACCAATGCGTCCCTGAGGAAGACAATTAACCTCTAGTTGCTCGGGATAAAAGCGTCAGCTAAATGACATGTAATGTAATCAACTACCATGTGGAGAGGGGTGCCTCAAACTCTCCACATCATGTAACGTGATGCACACATTTGTAAAATAGCAAAAGCACAAGGGGACAAATTTGTTTAGGTTAAAATCAACAAATAAACGTGATCTCAATACTGATCATAATAATCGTGATTATCATTTTGGCCATAATCGTGCAGCCCTAAGTAGTAGTAGTAGTAGTTTGTTTTTATAAAGTTTGTTCCTCCTCCTCATATTTCATCATATTTTCTTTAGACTTGGATTTATCATCCAATTTCATATCTTCAACCATACTTTCTGATCACTTTTTTTAGTCGCGTAGCGTTCTCCAATGTTCTTTTCTCTAACTCATTTTCCATCTTGTTGTCTCTCTTCACCAACCCATGTTTTGAATCAATACTCTATTCCCTCTGCCTGATTTTTCTGGCAGCCTATTTCTCTCCATCTGTCTATCAGTCTGTTTGTTCTCCCTCTCTGTACAGTAGCCTATATCACAGTTGGCTTGCTCCACTCCCATTCTTGCTTTTCTACGGAAGATTGCCATACTTGTCATGCAAACACATATTGCAAGCAGTTTCTTAGGAGCCAGAAATCATTCATTGGTTGAATTTACACTTGACAGTGAGCTCATTTGCTAGTTAACAACCGCAAGGGAAATATCCAGCAAATAGTTGGCACCGTAGGAGACGTGAAATAGGTAATTTAACATCACCACAACAAACATTTTATTCATCCCCACTAACCTGGTAAAAAATGTAAACAGTAACGTACAGGGTGTCGGGGAAATAAAACTGCCGCGGGGAATCCAAGGGACATCGCATGGTTTGCTAACGGAAGCTTCTAGTCTCATTTTGGGTCTGATGAACAGTAAACTCATCAAATGCAGTACCCATAACGGCATTTTCCGTAGCATTCATGTTTCACAGGACCAGCGTTACCGCGTTTTTTTTTTCAGGAGTTTAACTCAGAAAAGACAGTTAACCACGGGTTCCCGTTGATCTAACAGACGTGTTGTAATATTTAACCAAACCATCCGTCAACGGCAAAATAAAAGCATCTTATTTACGAGAGCGGTCTAAGAGACCTCCAGCTTACAGCGGGGTCTCCGAGCATGACTGACCGAGCAACGAGCTAGTGGCCCCATCAGGCGCTAGCTGGCTGTCGCATCACTTTATTAACTTCTCAACTCCTAAAACTTTGAAGCAATTTTCTCAACAGTGCCTATATTCAAATTCTAAACAGTTCATTTCTCGCCTAAAACTTTCTCAAAAGTAAATTTTGTGATGAAAAACATGGCAAAAATTGTTTAATAAATTGCCCCATTGTTGGTCTGTTTGTACCGGAAACAGGACTCTTGTTGACCTAGGTTGTTATGCAGAAAAGGGAACAGCAAAAAGACCCTGCCCTGAAGTAGGAGCTGAGAGAGTTACAGGAACTACGGTCAGAGGAACTTAAAAATCCCAAATTGGTCCAGTTGGAACACGAGAAAAAATAGGTTCTAGGAATATGTTCTAGGAACTACAAAAATCCCTCTTGTCGGAAAGCGGCTAATAAGGGTTGTCCGATGGCCCGGGACAAGTAGGCCTATAACCCCACGGTGGGCACGCAACAACCCACGTATTGACGTATTTAAAAAAATATATTTTGGAATTTTTTTCTTACCGTTGAACCCTGCTTAAGTGGAGTACTCGGAGTAGTAGTAAACAGTAAATGCACTCAGGAGTTCCATTCCACCACTATTGACAGCTTGGTGAAAAATCGCTCACTCAACAAACAATCTATCAGCTCTAGCCTTATTCTGACAACTGATTGCTCACATATATCGATCAAAAGGTTGGAGCTGATAGTAAGATATCAGAAAATATTCACATCATGATGATGGGCACTCACCTGCTATTGTTGTTGCTGATTAGACGCTGTCAAGGTGTCGGGCGTTTCCATTGGACACTGTCACCGGGAGATCCACCCTCAAACACACTTGCTTCTGAAAACAAAACATCAGCGTTCTTTTCCTCTGTGATACTGGTCTGGTCTATAGCCTGGAGCCAAAACCAATCTACCAGGATCTATTTTAGGACATAGCAGGGAGACAAATCAAAGATCAGGGTTTTTGGATGTATTATTGTGCAACAAACTACTCAGCAACTATTCTGCATAGTTATTAAATTGAAAACGGTTTGTTTAAAGTTTGGAGCAGTTTTAATTTCCAGTGTTGTCACCTATGAGGAACAATGGATTGTTTCCTCCCAGAAACAGGCGTGGTGATGAGACATTTCCTCGGATTACGTAACGCTAGCCTAATGCATGTATTACCCTTTTAAGAATGATGCAACAAAGTCCAGATCAGGAGCTGCAGCATGTACAATTAAACTTGTTCATCACATACTGACTTCTACTTCTGCGTTACTTGCGTCAGCGACTTTCATAACTCTTACACAATTACACTTAATACACGCCATAATCCAAATAACTCGTACACTAAACAAACTTGGTACCAAACTCACTATTGCTTCCACTGTTACCCAGTAAGCACACATACGTCGGCACGACGTCTGCAAATGATCGCTTCATCTGCAATTGATCGCAGGTCATTTTGAAGCATCGTTAATTGAGCGTCTGTACGTCGTATTACGATGGAAGTCTATACATCGCAGCAACGTATTA
>NC_048408.1:27371224-27437530 GCF_013103735.1 Etheostoma cragini | reverse complement strand
ATGTATATGAGCCTGCATCTCTACGATGTATGGCATACGTTGGAACGATGTATATGAGCCTGCATCTTTACGATGTATTATATACGTTAGAAAGATGTATATCTGCCTGCGTCTTTACGATGTATGGCATACGTTAGAAAGATGTATATGAGCCTGCATCTCTACGATGTATGGCATACGTTGGAACGATGTATATGAGCCTGCATCTTTACGATGTATGGCATACGTTAGAACGATGTAAATATATATACGTCGTGGAAAGAGCGGCTGCACGTCGCAGAAACGTATAGTGGCGACGTCTTGGCGACGTCGTGCCAGTGAGCAAACGACCTAACTACTACATATCCCCGCCGTATTTTGATTACATCTCCAATACGTCGTGCCGACGTATGTGTGCTAACTGGGTACTTTGTGTACCCATGTTAAGTACACAAATACATGTTTACTTCCTTCTACAGGGACTACAGGTAAGTAATTAGCAAGTGACTGGCGCTTCAAAGAAACGGTCACTCTTTTAGGTGTCAAATTACTATTTTTAAACACACACACACATACACGTAATGCATGAATCCAAATGACATAAATACATGAAAATACCAGCTTTACTCCAGACTGAATAATCTATTAACTAGTTGTATTATTCTCACTGTTTTTAAACCTCTATAAATTATGCTTATAAACTGATTATCTAACTGAACTAGTCTTTGTCCCAAAGCCTGTTACTGTATTATTTTCACATGAATTAGAATTAGGGTTTTAAACACTGACTACAGTACACTCCACTTATCAAAATATCACGAAATGCTCCTTTTATCTTTGTGACGCTCAGGCTGTGACATTGGCATTTACCGGTGATTAGCATTAGCTTGGCCTGCTAAACAATACACACAGTTAAATAGTTTCCAAACACATTTACTCGGTTTCACCCCGTATGTTCTCGCTACTGCCTTAACCACATAGCTATGTCTCTAAACATGTTTTTCACTCCTTATAGCTCACACAGAAAGGTAGTAGCCTCGCTACCGAGGGCATTAGCTAGCTACTATCGGCGTCCGCCATCTTAGACACACGAGGCGGCACACATTCACACTCGTAACACGGTGAAATTCAATGTCTCTTATGTCATAGTTTTTAACTAAAGCTCTAATAAGATAAACTACTGATGTCTATTACCCGGGTGTTGATTACAGTCAGCTTACCTGTAGGAAATATGAAAACACAGTTGCTGTAGCATCTGCAATTAAACTTGTACCTAGTCAAGTGTAAAACTTCGAGCGCCCTCTGCTGACGAAGGTGAGTTAACCCGGAACAGTGGTTCTCAACCGGGGGGGGGCGCGAGTAGACTACAGGATGGGAGGGGAAAAAACTGTGCTGAACCACGGGAGCTGCCGTGAGCCCCTCTCCCGTCCAAAAGCCCTCACATTCAGCCAGCAGTCAGAGCAGAGGGAAGACACACACCCCTCCGCGTACAGGCTAGGCCGGGTGACCAGACGTTCCCGGTTTCCGGGGACAGTCCCCGATTTTGGCGACCTTTCCCCGGCTGGATCTGTCCCCGGAAATGTCCCCGGTTTTCACTGTGACTGACAGACCCGAAATTGGAATGAAAGAAAGAAAATACTGACAACACGCAGCCGATGGTCGCACCCTACGCCCGCAGGCTGAAGGCAGCCAGAGCCAGTGGTGCTCAGAGATGTTTTAGAAGCCGTGTTTTACGATGCTAAAATCACTGATTATTTACATGCAGTCTGGTGGGTGTAGTGAACGCAATTTCGCGGACTTTTAAGTTTTAAAAAGGATCTTAATCTTCAACAGAAAGGTCCTTAGAAATCCTTTCCATAATGTTGTCAGACACTTAGAATATTAATCTGAGTCGAAAACGAGCACTTTTATGAACGTAAATAAAATTGACAATTATCCTATTAACTCACGCTGCAGCTTGTTTCTCTGCTAGCGATTGGAGCGATCTCGTTTAATACTGCATCAATGTCAAAGGACAATATGTCCGCAATAGTTTTATTGTATCTGATTCTCAAGGAGCTGTTGCAGAAACAAGCCTTGAGCAATAAAGCAAAAGCTGTCAGTAGTTCAGTAAACATTACAACATTATGAAATATTGAGACTTTCTATCTTGAAATATTAAGACTTTCAATCTTGAAATATTAGGACTATTAGGACTTTCTATTTGAAATAATAAGACTTTCTATCTTGAAATATTAGGACTTTTTATCTTGAAGTATTAGGATTTTTTTCTTGAAATATTAGGATTTTACTATCTTGAAACATTCCCCTCTGAGGTGTAGTGGAGTGGAGTAGCAGCAGGGGCCGGGTCTAGGAGCAGACCTTGGGGGGCTCAGCCACAATGAGAACAGCTCTAGGTCTTGTATCCCCGTTTTAAGTTTTACAAAACTAAAAACATTACTTATTTTGGAGGTTAATACGCTTCTGAGCTGATAATGTCCCCAGATTTTCAGCGTCTGAGCACCTGTCAGCAATGAGAAAACAATTTGCGACGCACTTTAGAGGATTATCGATCTTTTGCGTGGGTTCGAGATCCGTTTTTGTGCACAGCAAACGAGCTATCAATTGCTATGCAGGAACAGCTTATTGAGCTGAAGAGTGACAGTCGACTGAAGGAACTCTTTAGCTCCTGCCCTCTTTTGTCATTCTGGGCATCATTGATGCAGGAATAGGCTGAACTCTGTGACGTCGCCTTGAAGATTCTCCTTCCTTTCGCGTCAACATATTTGTGTGAGGCAGGAAACTCAAAACTAAATGCCGTAATCGTGCACAAATCGAGGATGATTTGAGGCTATGTTTATCAAACATTGAGCCAAGAATTGAGGATCTTTGCAAGGCAAAGCAGGCTCAGGTCTCACATTAATATCACCAACCTGCAGCTTCTTTCAAAAATGCAGATGATGCCTACTATTAGACCTAGTGATAATAACAATAATAAAGCATAAATTAATATCAGAGGTCTGGTGCCAATTCCCAATTATAGCAATAGCCTAGTAATGATAATAGGCCTAATACTACTCATAATAATACTAATAATTACTAATAATGATAATCACATTAGAACTCTGGTACTACTGCCAATTATAAAAATAGCCTAGTAATGATAATAGGCATACCTACCGCTACTGATGATGATAATAATATTAATAATAATAATGTGGGCCTAAAAATAATAGCCTGCCTATCTATCTATCTATCTATCTATCTATCTATCTATCGTTCGGGGTGTGGGGGGCGTAGGGCACTAGGGCCCCAACTGCAATGAACCAGCTTTGGGGGGGGCCCAGCTTGCAAAAGGTTGAGAACCCCTGACCCAGAATAATATCATAATATCACCCATGTTTTGAACACACCTCGGCCTTAAGGCCTCCAAAAGGTCTTAGCCTGTTTAACCTGAGTCTCAAGCTTAAGTTTCCGTCAACTTGTCAATCAAATTATCTGAAATATAATTTTAAAAACACTCATGCAAATAAAGCTGGTAAAAGTGTCCAACCGCTTTAAAGGGATTAAAAACCTGTGTAATGATATCTCATGTTTTGCGATCAAATTGGTATATTGAATGGATTTGAGACCTTTTAAGGTGTTCCCATTTATTTTCCCATTCAAGCAAACCTTTGCAAACAAAGTTTTTTTTAGACAAAATCAAGGAGTTAAGCTCAAGTTAGAAGAAAAACAAATGGTCTAAGTAGAAAATGTATGAAGAAAGAAACAAATACATTACAAGTAAACCAGGATCGATGGACGTAGGCTATGTAAGCTATATTATTATTAACAAAATAAAAAATAATGACAGGAATGAATGTCTGTGGAGAACAAAATTGGCAATTCATTTTGTTATGCTATGGCTGGAAAGGTGACAAAACAATTAGATTCCATTAAGAAATTTGAAAAATGTCAGTTTCTTGTCTGGCAAGGAGTGAATGCTACACATCCCCCATCTTCTCTTCTCTCTGCAGGCTAGGTCCACTGACTAATTGGCCCTTTTCTGTGAACGATGGGGTGAACTTTTCGTTGTTGTCACCATGCCAGAAGCCTCCAGAGACCACCATGTTGAAGTCAAGATAAACAAACCGTGACTGAGCCAAAATGTCATTTACTAATCTATTCTATTGAGTACTAAAGCGAGAGACAGGGTAGTACACCGATTGAACAACACTGATCCAATAAAAAGTTTCTCTTGCACTTGTAGAGACCTATAATCTTGATTATGGAATGTATCCAATGTATTCAGGCAAATTTTAGACCAATCTGATTGGTGGAGTGCTAACCCGGAAATGACGAGCAGGATGAGAGTGACTAGTCACTCAAAATCGGACAAAAATCTTGCTGCAGTTAAATATATGTCCTCTGTCCCAGACAAAAAATAACATTTATGTGGAGGATGTAAGATCATTTTATAATTATAATATGGCCGCGTGGTGAACCTATGAACCAAACTAACCTATCTTTTGCCCAGAGAAAATGACAGAGAAAAGAAAAACAGACATAAGATTCTCTTTCAGTAAACTAAAACGTCAAGAAAGCACAATTGGTTCTCATGATAAGACTATTTGGTAACATCTTTACACGAAAGGGTGCTGGGTGACATACTGATGTCACTATGTCACAGCAAAAGAGACAGAAAGAACCGAGGAACAGGGGGACCAGGGACAGTCAGGTGTAGGCTCAGGTAAGTGGGTTGAGCTTAGCTAATATTTTTGGAGGTGTGTGGCTGTCAGATGATTGCAAATGATTGACGATTGTACACTTAAAAATAAATAAATTATTTTAAAGAAGAACATTTGTCAATTAAGTCAGCTTTTTCATTGAATCAAGAGAAACACTGAAAAGAAAGATAATTGTACAGTCTCCATGCTACACTAATGCTAGTATTAAGGCTTTCCTCTGCAAACGCATATACTCTACAAGTATAATTTAATAATAATAATAATAGTTGTATTATTTGTATACCCTTCATAATTATTTATTGCCCCCCCAACTGTTAGATGAGATTTACACCCATGCTCTGGACACTAAAGTTGCTATGTGCTCAGTCTGAGTTTGGACGTGTGTTTGTGTGTGTGTGTTGCGTCACACTGAATATATCTTTGTCCTTTCACAATCTCTAGTACAGTAAAGCAATAACTAAGTCCCTTCATATCGTGCTTGAGATGAAACAATGACTTTGCATATTTCTGACAGCGACTCGGCCGATTCATCCTGCTGGCTCCGTGATGAGGCTCTCCCACCGCATGGTGTGTGAGCCAATAAGATCAGTGGGAGACACGGTGAATAGCTGGTGGTGTTTCTTTATTTCCATTTGTGTTTTCACCTTTGTTTTTTGAGACTCAGGTAGATTGGGTAGATTGTTTTTTGTACTTTTCTAAACTGCTAAGACTTTTAAACACCCCCACTGACATTCATCAAGTCAGTCTTTGATCCCTGGCTCAGCATCATTGACCGTTCCTATTTCCATTTCCATATGAGCGAGCGAGTTGACAGGTTCACAGAGGGAGACTTTGATTGAAATGCTACCAAAGCCATACACTGTTCCAGACTACCACATTAAGGCACAGGGTGTTTAAAAACAATTATCATTGGAAGGGTGACTCTTTCTGAACTGTTGAACAAATTTGATTGAAAGACCTTAGCATCAATAGTGGGCTGCCATGCAGAGCGTCCCGAGGCCATTTCAAATTCAACAACGTACCCCCTTTGAACAGTTTTTTAAGTCATGTACCCCCTAACCAGCGCCAACAATTTTTGGTAGAACAAAAAAAGTCTTTAGAAAGAAGAACAATACAGCGTTGTCAGCGATATGTTTACTAAACAGCAGCCTTGTGACTGGAAAAAATGTCAATGCTGATGAAGAAAGGCAAAAAAACGTGGAAAAAGAAGGTAGAAAGAAGGAAGTTAGGCAAGAATATGTCGAAAATAGTAAGAAAAACTTCAAAATAAAAAGACATATTTCAAAAAAGCCAAAAAAAAAACTTGGGGAAAAAACAGTAGAAAGAAGAAAGCAAAACTATGGCGACAAAGAATCCAAAAAGAAACAAAATTCAAAAAAAGAGAAACATTTTTTGAAAATAGCAGAAATACAAAACAAAAAAAGACCAAACTGACAAAGAAACTTTAGAGAACAAAAAAAGGAAGAATAGGTCAAAACAACCAACAAAACCTTCGAAGACAAAAAAGGCGACAAAACAGCGACAGAAACTTTGAAAAAACGCACACGCTTTGAGAAACACTGTGCTGCCAACATAAGGCAAGACCAGATCTCTTAGAGGACGGGATGGATAGGAGTGAGTCTCGGATGGTTCTTTGTTGGAATAAAACATATTTGGATCCCAAAGTTATTTAGTACAACATGGTAGTTAGTTAACCCTTGTGTTGTCTTCCATGTGGAACATGAACTTGTCCTTTTGTGTCAAGATTTGAAAAAGATTCTAATAACTTTTTCTGGCATTTTTTTTCCTCGCTTTTTTAAATTTGTGGTCAATAAACTGATTTTATGACATTCTTAAGAAATCATGAAAATATGTTGACTAGTATTGAAGATCAGAGAATGTTAAGAAGATTACAGAGGGCTATATGTCATGGTTTAGTCAGAATACTGTTTTGAAACCATAAAAAAAAACTAAAATCAAAAAGGATTTTAGGCGCTGACCTTCCCTCCATCCAGGACCTGTACCGGTCCAGGGTCAGGAAAACGGCAGCATAAACTCTGCAGACCCCTCATATCCGGGTCATAAACTGTCCTTACCTCTGGTAGGCGATCAGGACACTGTTCACCAAAACCAGCCGACACAAAGACAGCTTCTTTCCCCCAGCAGCCCCCCCCCCCCCCTTTACACTGAACAGTCTATCAACACTGTTCAATCTGATTATTCAATCTGATTATTTTACATTTCTTGTAAATTTGTAAATGCTAATGTATTGTTATACTGTATACTTAAAACTACTTTTTTATTTTTCTAACTGTCCTGTTTTAAATGCTCATTTTCAGGTTCCTAATTGTATTTAGAGGTTGTACTAAAATAGGTTAACATGGTTTAACTTTCAAAACACCATATTTTTATACGGTTATATATCAAAAAGATATATAACAATAAAGGAAAGGGAAAACCCAAAAAGTATTATATTAGCATTTTAAACATAAAGAGTATTATGCACATCATGACACAAAATGGGAACACTTAATTTAAATGGCTTTTTTTTTTTTTTTTTTAATCCTTGGTTTTTATTCACAACATTGTATTTTTGTGCATACAACAGACACATGTCCCTTCAAAACGAAAACGGTAAGGTTTAAGATTCTGGAAGTTTGTTTGTAATCTTTTTAAAATCTCAGACCAGCCTGAAATATGTATGTATATGATGAACACTGGGGCATTGGAAGAAGAAAAAAACCTCAAACTGTGACACCCAATAAGACTATTTAGTTTCCTTAAAACTGGGAAGAGGACCATTGAACTAGTTAAAACCAGCGGGAAACATACAGACGAAAGGTTGTAGCGGTGTGTTGATGACTTGGACCTTGGGACTGCTGGGTTTAGAGCCTTTACAGAGAACACCATGTCCCATGGTTAATTTGGCTGATGGATTACTGTACAGTAAAAACTGAATTATAAACTTTATGTAAAAATAAAAATAATATTTTTTCTCAGATCACATGAAAACACTGACTTCTGGTCTGACACACATTTTGAATTTGACCCCTGAAACTTAAATGAATGTTATTCTGATTCATATGGAGTACAAAGAAGTGATGTGCAGACACTCAAAGTCACAGTAGCATCATGTTTAGCACATTTATAATATGTTCTTACTTGACTTTTTGTTTACATTGAAGGTTGGAAACACCACTGGTGACACAATAGTTGTTGCGTGTTGCGTATCGGCTTCTGGATCTTTGGGTATCACACGGCATCGAAATGGAAGAAATGTGTGCGGAGGCCTGCTTGGGTTAGCATGTATCCCAGCAAACTGAGTGGATGACTTCACAATGATTTGCGCCAACTCGCCACATGACAAAGCCACTGTGACACTTGGCGTTAATTGGGGGGGGGGGGGGGGGGGGGGGGGGGGGGGGGGGGGGGGAATCAAGGGCATGCCGGGCTTCTCCCTCAGCTGCATGAACTGCATCTAGTAAAACTGCAACACTGGCTCAAACAGTGGCTCAACAATGGGAAAATGAACTTTCTATGGAAAGATCAAATGTTGTGTTAGGGAAGATCAAATGGGTAAGAGACTCTTTTACTCTTTATCAACAAGATGTGACATAACGCTACGACAGGCAACGGCTTGTGAACAGTGTCGTATCCAGGGGTCCAGGAGAGGACAATAACTTTTCTGTCGCATGGCAACAAAACTCACCAACCGTTTACCACCGTTACACAAGGAAAGAAACTGTTCAGACTGTGATTTCCAGAAGACAATTTTAGCTACCAACCCAAAAGAACGGTAGGGTGAACCGACATTAAACTACACAACTTAACGAGCATCAAGCTCATGTGATTTTCTTTTTTTTTCTGCCCCTTAGCAAATTGTTTGCTTTATGTCACAGACATGAATACACCTAAGGTTGGCATCAACTCCATTACAGATCATTCCATTCACCATGTGAATTCAAATTGCCAATGGCACGGAGCTTTGTATAAGCCAAAAATAAAATAAAAGGCAGTTTTCAACAACTCAACACAGTCTTCTTCCTCACGTGACTGACGTGGCGCTACGTAGACTCCAATCCTTGCTGCTGTCCGGAAAAAAAGAAGCGTTCTTGAAAAGTTAGGTGGTGGTGAACACGAGATATTGACGAAAAAGGAAAAAGAACATATGTAGAGTGTCAAAAAGAGTGTGGAGAAAGTTTAGGCAGGGAGAGTGACTGCTGGCTGAGGAAAACAGTTAATGCCAAAAAAGAAAAGTTCTGATGATAATCAAGACTGAACACCCCCAGAACGTTTGCAGTAAACTAGATATGGGTTATATAATAAAAATCTAACCGCAATAAACTCAAACTAAATTAAAACTCAATATCATCTTCACCAGCCCATACAATAATTGCACAAATAAAGCATTTAAATGGACTTAATGTGGAAAATAATTCACTCTTTCTGGATGAAAACTGTTCAGTTGTCATTTTGTATTAAAGTAACATGTGCATTTAGTACGCAGCCAACTGGAGACCCATGCAGTCACTTTCCCTCCCTGCAAAAAGAGACGAGACGGGATGTGTTTATCAGGCGGTGCCGGCAGCTCCGGCAGGCACGGCTGTGGAGATAGCTTCAGCACTCAGGCCTTTCCCTCGATGTCTCTGACCTCCTCTCCTGCGTCCTCCCCCTCCCGACTTGAGCTGTAGACAGACAGGAACGCCACAGTGAGTCAGCTGCATTTTAAAAACGGTTTGGCCCAGAACAGTTCAGATGTTCAGATCAACTTCTGAAAAACAGGAAGGCGTTTCTCACTCGTGCTTTAAACTTGAAAAAGGTTAGGAGGGTAAAAACGTGGTCAAAGTTTGTCCTGGGGGAAGGAATAAAATGTAAACAGGTGAGTGATAGCGGTTTGTGGTTTTCCCACAGAACAAAAGGAGCTCGGTGTCTGTAGAAGTCTGTGAGAAAGTGACTCACTTCTCACTTGATTTATTACCGTAGTAAAACATTTTAATAACGAGTTTATGGTCTCAATCGCTAGTTTTATGTCTTTAAGTCAGCGATAAAGCAGGGGGTGTTTTAGGGCGTGGCTGTGATGTGATTGCCAGTGAAAGTGTGTTACGTAACGTAGAGTGTAAGGGTTCCTCTGTCTCTCTTCCATCGTCTAAATTCATCAGAACGGCTGCGCCCGTAACGGTGAACTTAACGACTCATGGCAGAACTCCACAAACCAATGGTGACATCACCCATGCTCTGTCCATTAATATTTTACAGTCTATGGGTTTTCCCCACTGGGCATGGACTGGTATATTCTGACGGTGTGAAAATATCAAGGTTTCATCGTATTGCAATCCCAGCTTTTAAAATGTAATATTTTTAAATGTCTGGGTAAAAAAAAACAAAAAACAACAACACAGTGGGCCTTATTTTAACAATAAACCAATCAGAGTGTCCTCTCCCACTCCTTTTAAAAGCCAGGCGTGTTGTTATGACGGCGGATTTTCTAAGCAGGAAGAAGAGATTTTCAGGAGAAAAAACTGATCTGCTCGTGCGTTAAGTGAAAGCACGTGAGCAGAGCATATAACACTATTTCACATTGTAATATTTTTTGTCTTTTGCATGTTAGTGTTTCCCCAGTGTGTGATGTAGCTCCCCTGCTTATTGATATATTTGATCAAAGTGTAATTATTTCTTCTTCATCAGCAGGTTGGGTCTTACTTTCGGTTTGGGTGGCCAACACTAAAGAAAACCCTGCAATTACACAAGTTGTTTTCATATGGCATGAATTATTTAATTCCATGACCAGGTTACAAACACAAAGACCTCTCGTTAAAATAAAGTAATATGCAACTTGCATTCAGCAAAAAAAGGGGGGGAATAACCCAGCACAAGCTATTGATTTTTCTTTAAAAAAAAGACAAGTACCTCAACTGTTTCTAATCTAGAACCAACCAAAGTGACAATCAAACTGAGCTGCTATTTTAATAAATTTAAACATATGTATTCTTTTTTATCCTGATATTTTTTTTTCATCTTTTTACACTTCACTAACTATGTTTGAGATGTTGTCTGTGTGTTTAACTGTCTTGTACTTTAGGTCTGGTGAGCCAAAGAAAGTTTTCCACCCTGGTGGACAATAAAGATTCATTTTATTCTAACCACTGGGGTCCAATTCAGTAATCTTTTTTTAGCAATTAAGCACTTCATTACTACAGGGTGAAGCTCAGTGGCCAGCAGTAAAACACTGCCCTTCGAAGCATTGCACAACCTTTCCCCTCATTACATCTCTGAGCTCCTTGTTCCTCACTCCACTAGACGCTTACTCAGATCCTCGAACCTTGGTCTTTCATCCATTCCTCGCTCCAACTACAAGACCAGAGGTGATTGTGCCTTTGCCGTTTGAGTTCCAACCCTCTGGAATCTTCTCCCTCTGTGTGTGTCTGGACTGTTTGAAGCATCTTTTAAAACCCCACCTTTATATGCCTTTGTGTAAAGGGCTGCTTCCCCTTTATGCTTTTTTTTTTTAATTCTTTTTATTGAATTTGTATTTTGTAACCTTTTTTTTGTATTTAATTTCTTCATGTGTATTGCATAAGTGTGTGTGTGGGTCACTGGGGGACCATAGGCAGGCTGGGGGAACTCATATTAATGTTTAAAAGCCTCATAAAGTGACATTTACATGCCATGGGACCTTTAAGAGAGCCATATAAATATAGTGATACTTACGTACTCCGTGAGCACTATGATAATGAATTATGCATGCTTAGAAAACATTGGTTTAGAAAGTGAAGAAACCAACAACAAAACAACATCCAAGCTTTAGAAGACAAGGACAGCAGAAAGGTTGTTACCTTGTTCTCTTTGTTGCCATCTTTAGATAGCGCCTCCTCCTCTGCCACTGTCTGAAGCAGCATGCAAAGACAGGGAGAGAAGGAAAGCAAAGGGAGGTGGCGGAAGAAAAGTTAAGTGTTCAAGTTCAAGGAAAGAGCATGTAGGGCCGAAAAGGCAGAGAGGAGGGGTGAGGACCAGAGTAGGTGTGTAAATGAAAAAGAAGGATGATGGGGACAGGTGGAGCCGATCAGGGAGATGAAAGCAGGATATTATGGGAAGGCCGATGAAACGTGAGACCAGTAAGTGAGCGGATATTAAAAGAGAAATTAACATGCAAATGTAAAGACTTAAAAAGGTGAAAGAAAAAGGAAACAAGTAGCATTTTAAATGTCGATTTTGAACATTTTTAAATAATATTCAAATTGGAGCGTCATTACAAAACAGTTTTGAAAATAATCTTGCTTTTTTATTTTGTGTTTGTGTCTAAGTGACTGATGGAAAGAACGATCTTTGACATTGGTCCAATATTAAGCGAGATTGCTGCAGTCGGCAGCACTTAAACCAGCTACAACTAGGGGTGGGAATCGCCAGACGCCTCCCGATACGATATCATCACGATACTTATGCCACGATACTATTATATTATAATATATTATTATTATTATTATTACGATTGTAAACATATTGCAGTTTAAGACCTTTTTTCCAACTTCAAATTTTTCCCAATTTCAAATGATGTCCCCAAAAGGAAACCCTGTCAACATCTGTTTTATCTAAAAAGATACATTTCGCTGTTTGTTCATCTCACTTTAATTTTATTGCTGTAAAACGGGATTGTCAAGTAGACAAACTGACCAACTCATATATGTTAAAAAAATCGATACTCGGCGCCTGTATATTGATATAGTATTGCCACTGAAAATATCGCAATGCTATCCTGTATCGATTTTATTCCCCACCCCTAGCTACAATGTAAGTTAAAAGAGCAATGGAGTACCTTCAGTTTATGTCCACAAAAGTGCTCGTTTTGCCACTGACAGGCTTAATAATCAAAGTGTTTGACAACATTATGAAAATTATTTTTTAAGGTTGACCTTTCTGTTAAAGAGAAAGAATTTTTTAAATCATAAATACATCTGTAAAAAACATGTAATTAGGAGCGATTTTGTTACCATCAGCCACTTACACACAAAAACATAGAAAATAGAGTCCAGGTTGAGAAGCAAACAAAAGTTAACCTTTACATATTGTTAAACATAAAAGTTAAACAAAGAATACTGGCCTTATGTCAATATGTATAGCTTTATCAAATCAATCTTTTTCAAGGGAACTAATTATTTTAGTAATCAATGATACTATCCTGAATGTAGTAATTTTCATGCATTGTGTCATGATGTTGACAATTGAATTGGAAAAAGCAATACAAATGATCAAAAGACTGACTAGTTCTGTATTAAGACTGAATCCTTTTAGGTGCAAGGATCCTTAAAAACAACAACAACGCATGAGGCCCACGGTGCAAAAAAAGCATGGATTGACTCACTGGTAGCTGTGCTGTGTTAGGACTGGGCGGTCGTGCAGTGGATCCAGCCTCTTCATTGGCTGCCGTGCCGTCTTTAAAAGTCTTCTTACTGGCCTGCATCTTGGCCTGCTGGGCTTTCGCTGCCTGGGTGTTCACTGCTTGGAGAAGCTGAAATCACAACAACAGCCAGTGTCAGTTCTGCATTAATCCGGGTTTTGTCATGTAGACGACTCAATAAAGCTGCATTCAGACCTAAAAAAGTGATCACGTGATTTGCTGCAGGGTGGTGAGGCACGGGTGCTATTATGATGGTGGATTTGCACCCTAATATTTTTTATTTGTAATCTCTTGCATGTGTGTGTGCTGCTGCACTTCCCTGTGTGTGTGTAACAAGCATAGTGTTTGTGCACTGTGCATAAGCCTAGACACATTTTACTAACTCGCTGTTAAAATACCAGTTAAATGCCGCACTATTGACTTCAGACCAGGTTTTTGTTAGTCAATGGCACAATCACTTCCCGCGGACCGGCACGCCCATGGGCGAAAAGATGGGAGCAGGTGCATTTGCTATTTAAATGACGTGGGTGCTGGACGGGAAATTGACAACTGCGTCTGTCTTAAACTAGCAAAGACACTGGTGTTGGGCTTTGTGCTGCGCCGTGTACAAGATGGGGCCCTTTATAATTATCAATTACCGTTTTCAGTTCAGATAATTTATAGATCTCGACATTACCGATTGTACCTGAAGGCAGCTTTATTTCACGGAGAAAGAGAGAAAGACAAGAGACTGTGCTTTGTTCATTCAGCTATTACACACGCTCCCGGGAAGCTCTGTGCTTGTGTTTTGTTTCTATATCATAGTGTTTAGAAACTTTAATGTAACACCAATAAAAGGCAGTGATGTTTCATGTTTACTGTCCAGGACTGTCACACTGCCTCAAACCATAGCTTAAAACACACCGACAACCCTGATCGCTGGTTACATGATTGGCCACCACACCATGACGTGGGGTTGCATTTCGTCTCAACTTTTGACTGCAGGCCTGTTGCGTTTTTTTTTGCGTGTCCCCCCTAAGCAGCCTATACACACAACCCCCATTGAAAATAAATAGAAAGACCCGCGTTTTTGCTGACACGCAACCTTATAGCGCCAAGATACCCACAACTACACTGAAGCTTCAGTACCTTGGTGATGGTGCCCACAGCTTTGGTGCGTCCTTCTCTGAACACCAGTTTGTGGTCACAGTGCAGGTACTCTGGAGTCTTGATGAAGCGGAAATGGACTGTGGCCTTGTCCCCTGTCCGCAGACAGTCTTTGTTCATGGTCAGGATTGTGGCGGTCTGCCTGATGCTGCCACAGTGAACTGGTTTGACGGAGAGAGAGTGTGACTCAGTTAATCTTGGAAGGAATGTTTCAGGGTGACCATATTGTGTTTGGATCAAGCGAGACGTCATAAAATACAAGTGCAAATGCATCCAAAATCAACTAAAGAGCAGACTGAGCAAATCAAAGACACACAAAAGTTAAGTGAACTGGTGCACGGCCGTGTTGAAGGGACTGAAGTGTGTTGACACTAACCCATGGCCTGGTATCGGGGGGATATCGTGGTGGGGTGATGCAGCACCAAAATCTCAGCCTCAAACTCCCAGGTGGCCTGTGGCAGCAACTTTGGGGAAACCATCACCATGCCTTTCCTTATATATGAACGTTTGATCTGAGACAGTAAAAAACAAATCACATACACAATTAGAAATAGAAATAGATTAAAGTAGATCAACATTAATTGGGCAAGTGATGAAGCCAAACTAGAATTAGAGACAGAATATGACCTAAACCCAGACGTTGCAGGATTTGTATGTATTTTAAAGCTAGGAAACTAATTCATATGCATACATATCCAAAGATTTTAGAACCGTTATCCTTTTCAGAAAAATTTAACAACGTAACTCTGTGTCAGGTTGTTTTTAAAATGAGATTTTAAAAAAGCATTCCAGATGTTCCATGATACATTGTTCTCCCACAAACCTTTTTGAGGGCAAAGGACGCTGTCTGTCCACCTCGAACCTCTTTGACAGGCATCCTCTTGCGGTGGATGGATTTAACTGCTATGGGGATGAAGGTGCCCAGCGGGTCTGGGCCTAAAAGCAGTGTGTCGTTGAGGCGTATCATTCCACGTAACGTAGTCCCTGAAACTACTGTGCCCACTCCCTGCAAAGAGACAATCAACAATCACATGCAACTGTAAAGACAATGTTCACCCGTCTCCATTGGTATGAAGCCTTGAGTGTATAGTTCTCTACAAATTATGACTGTACATAGAGGATATTCTACTTAAAAGTGTAAATGTAAACAAATTATGGAACTTCACACCTTATCAAGAGTTTTCACACAGCACACACAATCTGTTTATAATATCTAGAAAGTGATACTCCACGTAGTCTATTTTCACCACTATGTCAAAAGGTTTTTTTCTGTAAATGTTGCTTGAGTGAAAGCTGTTAAACTATAAATACTGTAAAAAGAAAGCAGAATTTGCTAGTTTATATATCTGTTCGGTTCTTAAAAGCAGTGAAAGCTTCACTGTGCAATCTACGGCCTCTTACTGCAATCACATTAACACACAGGTTTTTTAGTGAGCGACACTCAAAAAGCATTGTTTCCATGACACAATGCTGCTGAGAGACACAATGGCTTTTACATCAGCAGTGACCTGCAACAGCAGAGTCTCTCAAGCCGCGGCTGGGTCCCCTCAGGGCTTGACTTTAACATTTGGAGCACTGCCAAACATTTTGTTTGGTCTAGCTGCTTCACATGGTAACCCCTTTCATGGTTTGAAAAGAAAAGTGATGATCCAGAAAAACTAAAACTAAAAGAGCAATCTGGGGACTATATAGCTGTGTGTGTTTCATTCTGTACCGGTACTGAGTATGTGTCGTCTATTTGGAACTCAGCAGGCTCATCGTTGTTGAAGTTGGTCCGAGAAGAAAGGAGGTTGAGGAACATCTTCAGCAGATCCATGTTCTCCCCCGTCACATTTGAAATCTGAAAAATTGGACACATCCTGCAGAGAGGGAGGAGGGCGTAAGAGGACGAAGGTGTGAATGTTGATAATGACGTGGATGAGCTGGTTTGCTCCTGACAAATAGAACAAGCTGCAAAAAAAAATTGAAACCAGAATCTCTAATTTCAGATTTCACTTGATGATTTTAAAAGACTATATTTTCAATTCCAAAACTTGGGGTAGCAGTAGCTTAGTCCGTAGGGAGCTGGGTCGGGAACGGGAGGGCTGCTGGTTCAAGTCTCAGGACGGACCAAAGTACAGAGTGTGGATTGGTAGCTGGAGAGATGCCAGTTCCCCTCCTCGGTGATCCAGGGGCACTTAAGCAAGGCACCTTACCCCCCCCAATCCGCTCAGGGGGCTGGTCCAGCACTCACTCTGACATCTCTCCAATTGTGCATGAATATGTGTGCACGTGTGTATTTCAGGCCTGTGTGTTGTGATTTTAAATCAAAAAGTGTAATTGGTCATTTCCCCACTGGGGATCGATTAAAAGTATCAATTAAATAAATAAATAAAATTAATTAAATACCACTTGTAATTGCTTTTCTTAATTGGAAACTAATGTAACTGGTGTGTGGGTGTATTTTCTGTGTCAGATGATTCTAGTATCTCTCACAACCATCCTTATGAGACTACCTGTTTAAATAAATAATTACATAAATTTTTTTCTTTGTTTCTTCCTGTCACATCATCTTCCTGCCTTTCTGTTTGCTTGTTTATCAGCCAGATTCCATTTATCTCCCATCATCCCTCTGCCCTCCTCTTCTTTGCTCTTACCTCTCAGAGCTGAAGTTGGAGGCTGTGACGATGACATCATCCTTGTTCTGGACCAGCACGGGGATTTTCCTGCAGCCTTGTGACTTTAATAACCGCTGCAACAATTTTAGCGTCTCTACAGATACACACACGTGGACAGAACCGCACAAAATACATCATCATGAGTCATTCCCAAAACAAAAACAAACAGCTGTCATAACGTCTGGGAACTGCACAAACAGCAAAAAATAAATATTGAACAGTAAAATGCCTCATCAGAAGATGGATTTAAGGAGTACATACTCTGCCATAAGCAAACTGGCGTAGTCATACTAACATGTGTTGTTGTATTGATGCAATTACTGCTGTGGGAACATAAATTGTGCTGAATTTACCACAGAACAAATTAATCTCACTACTGCTAACTGACTTTTTACCACAGTCTCAACACTTTGAAACTTCAACAATGATGTATCTTAGTTTGACATAAGCATTGCAGAGATGTGATGTGAGTTATTAAAAAGATATACAGCTTATTTTGCGATCTAACACTAAATTGGTCTAGGATTTCAATATGCATTACATTGGGACGTCTCTTTACCTTGCAGGATGTTGGCCGGACACATGTCTATCTTAGTAACCACTACAAACACCGGCACATTCAGGGCCAGAGCCAGACCCAGATGCTCTTTGGTCATGCCAACAATGCCAGCGTTACTGCCAACCTGAGACAAGAGAGACGGGGAACAGGGAAACAGAAGGGGACTTTCTTCATCAAGTCAGCTGTGGCCTCCTCAATTGCCTGTGATGCATCTAAAGACTTAGATGATATTGAACAAATTGCGCTGTTCTGCCGGTATATAAACTCGACTGGGCCACAAGAAGAAATGATTCAGTTGATACCACTAAAAGGCCAAACATGGGGGGGGACGTCTGTGAGGCTGTCTTGAATAGTTTAAGAGCAAGAGGAATAACCCCCCCCCCCCCGTGTCAGTGGTACAGACGGGGCACCGAGTATGACTGGCGCGCACAACGGCTTTGTGACTCCTGCAGAAGTCGCTGGACAGTAAGTTGCTGACTTTTCACTGCATTCTGCACCAAGTAGACCTGTGTGCTCAAACATTTCCTCCGGAATGCACAGAAGTAATGAATGTTGTCATTCAGATTCTGAGCAAATTAGTGGCGAAAGGTTTAAATCCCCGTCAGTTCCGGTCGTTACTGGACGAGCTGGGAACAGCCAGAGCGGCTGGGAAAGCTCCACGTCTCGTGGACATGACAGCGCACCTGAACACATGAACACCTGAACACATGAACACCTGAACACAGCTCCTCAGGGTAAAGGACGCGCAGCCCCGTGTGTCCTTTACCCTGAGGAGCTGTGGAGGTTTCGCCATTTGAGCCAAGTTGACAGGGCTAGCCCTATTTTACTAAACCGTTAACCCAACGTTTTTGTTTTTTTCCAGAGTTAAAAATGTTTTGTTGCATGCAGAAAATATATTTTATTTTCTCTGCAGTCGTTCATTGATTTCATAATTGTAACAGAGTATAGTTTGTTTATAAATAGCACAAAGGCAAAAAAAACGTTACATACAGTGTTATTTCATTTAAAATTTCAAAAGGGTTTTGTGGCTCCCAGTGCTTTCTTTACTGTGTGAAACGGGTCCAAATGGCTCTTTGAGTGGTAAAGGTTGCTGACCCCTGGCCTAGGGGGTGGTGGAGGGTCTGTGTGAGATTTTTTGCAAAATGCCAATTTTAAAAATATGTCATAAATAATTCCTAAAATAAATATACTATAAAAATGAGAACATTTAGTGATGGATTCGAAACATTAGAAGGTATCACTGCCAACACTGTATTGTACCACCTTATACCACTTTTTTCCCCTATCACTAAGTTTTACACTGGTCGGGGAGTCATTTGCTCAAAAAACAATTCTAAGAGGGGTACAATATTTAAAAAAAAACGTTTGAGAACCAGTAGCCTAGGACATTTGAAATTGAAAATTAACAAATGGAGGAGGAGGAGCAGACCCCACACACACACCCACACACACACCCACCCACACACACACACACACACACACACACCTCTCAACCCTCTCTCACCATGAGCATGCAGAAATCAGGCAGGTGTCCCGTCATGCCAAATACAGTGGTCTTGAGGTACTTTTCATGGCCAGCCAGGTCAATAAAGGTGATAACTTTTGAGGATTTCTCACAGATCTTGGTCCAGTCAAG
Source organism: Etheostoma cragini (assembly GCF_013103735.1). Lineage (NCBI taxonomy): Eukaryota > Metazoa > Chordata > Actinopteri > Perciformes > Percidae > Etheostoma > Etheostoma cragini. Next base: position 27,418,476 of record NC_048408.1, on the reverse strand, counting down.
GCTGCCACCGTGGCTGTCTGGCTTGTTCACCACCTAAAGGAGCAGACACAGAGAACAGAATATGATCTACACAGTGTGTAAAAGAAATTAAAACCAGAGTAGAATAAAACTCCAAAAGAGAGAGAAAAACTCTAATCCAGAGTGCCTAACAGAACTTTTAAAAGTTACATTTCTTTACAGAGTACTGGTATCTAATCTGAATGGAAAATCTATATTAACATTTTTGCTGCTGTTGGATTTCAAGTTTAGTATATTTCATCAAGACAAATGCTATCTGACAACTGGCCATTAGCCTGGATTTTCAGCGTAAAGAAAGTCCCTCTTTCCCTTAACAAACCCTCAACGTGTCTGTACTGTGCAATTGTGAGTGATGTGAGAGGATTTATGTTTTGGTCTCATGCAACAATACTTTACACAGTCTAATGATGCATCTTTTGTTGCAATGGTATCACATCTCACAATTGTATCACCCTTTGAGGAATCAACAAGGCTAGCTTATTAAGTAGTAATAACAATAAATACGATTTACGGTTAAACATGGCCTCTCTCCAAGCACTGTTTTTTTTAATTATATTATATGGTATTTAATCCAAACATCTTTAAAATCAAAACAGCAGAGAGCTAGAAGACTTAGGATAGGGACTATCACTTTCTTCATTTTGCACTTGCCATGGCCATCCATTGCTCATATAGTAAGTCCTGAGCATTGGCAGAAGCTCACCTGTCCCTCCTGGTCAAACCCCAGGATATCATTGCCCACACTGCTGGTCCTGCCACTCTCCATTTCATGTTTGTGTCTAAAGAGCTTCTGGCGAGCAAAGCCTCTGCCATTGTCCAGCTCACCATGGGTCAAAACCCCAAGCAGAGTGCTCTTCCCCGCGTCCACATTCCCTACCACCGCCACTCTGGAGACAAGATAAAGGAGAATATGAAGAGTGAAAACTACAAGTATACACACAGAGAAATACATGTTGGTATATTAGTCTGTGCTCATCCTCTCTCTGTCTGTAAATGATTTAACTAAGCATGTACTGTACTTTGTTTATTGTCCCTCTAATGACTCTCTTCATTTTTTACCTGACTTCCAGGAAATCCTGCTCGCCCACACGCCGGCGGATGAGGTAGTCCTGAATCTTTCCGCCAGTGTCTGTCCTTTCCCTCAGCAAGATCAGGTCAGCCTCAATCTGTTCACACAGCGACCGCACCGTGGCGACCGACGCGTCCATGTCTTTGTCATCCAGACCATAGTCACCCCCATCTAAGCAGAGAGGAGAAAGCGGGGGGTAAATTAAGGAGCAGGAACCAAGGGAGGAAGAAAAGAGAGTTAAGCTGAGAAAATGATCTGCTATTTACAGTGGTGTGAAAAAGTGTTTGCCCCCTTCCTTATTTCCTGTTCCTTTGCATGTTTGTCATACTTAAGTGTTTCGGAACATCAAACCAATTTAAACAATAGTCAAGGACAACACAAGTAAACACAAAATGCAATTTGTAAATTAAGGTGTTTATTATTAAAAGGTGAAAAAAAATCCAAACCATCATGGCCCTGTGTGAACAAGTGATTGCCCCCTAAACCTAATAACTGGTTGGGCCACCCTTAGCAGAAACAACTGCAACCAAGCGTTTGCGATAACGTGCAATGAGGCTTTTACAGCGTCCTGGAGGAATTTTGGCCCACTCATCTTTAAAGAATTGTCCTATTTCAGTTACATTAGAGGGTTTTCGAGCATGAACGGCCTTTTTAAGGTCATACCACAACATCTCAATAGGATTCAGGTCAGGACTTTGGCTAGGCCACTCCAAAGTCTTCATTTTGTTTTTCTTCAGCAATTTGGTGGTGGACTTGCTGGTGTGTTTAGGATCATTGTCCTGCTGCAGAACCCAAGTTCGTTTCAGCTTGAGTACACGAACAGATGGTCGGACATTCTCCTTCAGGATCTCTTGGTAGACAGCAGAATACCAAGAGATCTGCTGTCTTGGTAGACAGCAGAACACACTACCACCACCATATTTTACTGTTGGTATAATGTTCTTTTTATGAAATGCAGTGTTCCTTCTACGCCAGATATACTTGGACACACACCTTCCAAAGAGTTCCACTTTTGTCTCATCGGTCCACAGAATGTTGTCCCAAAAGTCTTGGGGATCATCAAGATGTGTTGTGGAGAAATTGAAACGAGCTTTGATGTTCTTTTTGATCAGCAGTGGTTTTCTCCTTGGAACTCTGCCATGAAGGCCATTTACGCCCAGTCTTTTCCTGATGGTGGAGGCATGAACGCTGACCTTAACTGAGGCAAGGGAGGCCTGCAGTTCTTTGGACGTTGTTGTGGGGTCTTTTGTGACCTCTTGGATGAGTCGTTGCTGCGCTCTTGGGGTAATTTTGGGCGGGCGGCCACTCCTGGGAAGGTTCACCACTGTTCCATGTCTTCGCCATTTGTGGATAATGGCTCTCACTGTGGTTCGCTGGATTCCCAAAGCTTTGGAAATGGCTTTATAACCCTTTCCAGACTGATAGATCTCAATTACTTTCTTTCTTTATTGTTCCTGAATTTCTTTGGGTCTCGGCATGATGTGTAGCTTTTAAGGATCTTCTGGTGGACCTTACTGTGTCAAGCAGCTCCTATTTAAGTGATGCCTTGATTGTGAACAGGTGTGGCAGTAATCAGGCCTGGGTGTGGCTAGAGTTAATTGAAGTAAATTGAACTCAGGTGTGGACAACCACAGTTATAGTATGTTTTAACAAGGGGGGCAATCACTTTTTCACACAGGGCCATGATGGTTTGGATTTTTTTTCACCTTTAATAATAAACACCTTCATTTACAAATTGCATTTTGTGTTTACTTGTGTTGTCCTTGACTATTGTTTAAATTGGTTTGATGTTCTGAAACACTTAAGTGTGACAAACATGCAAAGGAACAGGAAATGAGGAAGGGGGCAAACACTTTTTCACACCACTGTATTGTTTGTTTGTATCAAGAGTGCCTTGGTGAATAATAAGCATATATAAATGTCAAGGCTAATGTTAAGCCTCACCCTGGTATTTTTTGGACAGTGGCTTCCTATATGACAGGATGGTGGCCAGGTGGACAAATATCAAGTAGGATGCATACTTTGTAGCACAAAGAATAAATAAACAGGTGGTTTATAGGACAGGTTAGTGGGTGTGGTGGAGATGAGAAAACCTTATAAGCCGTAACAACACCACGTGTCAAAATGACTGGATCCTAAACAGTTAGCTTCGATCGCAATCCAAGAGGAGAGTGTGATATCGTACTACATAGGGATAATCTTTGTTATGTAAATGTAATTCACACCACAAACAAAACCTGGACACAAAACCTAAATATTCCAGCTGGAGAAACAGCAACAAAGCAGTGAGCACAGTAGGCCGGACAGCTAGGCAGTCAGAAAGACATTGACTGCTGAATTACTGACAGGCCCTTTGCTGACAAGGGAAAAATGACATCCTTTCATACATGCACTTTGACCCACAAACAGGCCGCACGGGTCACACATGATGCTGTTACCGGCATAAAAAGAACCCTGGTTGCCAAAAAAGGCCCTCGTGGCTGAAGTGTTTCTGAATAAAAACTATGAGGCAAACAAATGGGGTAAGTTCCCTGGGAGGACTCGCCGGGACACAGCTGACAGACGTGATAGCTCACAACAGTGGATTAGCTTTTTCCTAAATATCCTAAAAGCTACTTTCCGCAGCTACTTATAAAGATACAAAACAATACATCACAATGTGTTCATACAATGTGTGTGTTTTTAGCTACATTATCCATATTTCAATGGAATGGAAAATGTTTGTACACCTGCCTCAGTTTTCCCTTGATTTGGAGTTTGATTCTAACAAAACTATCTACTTGGTAAACTGTGTTAAGTATTTGCTCAAATAAAATCCTGGGGCTCCCCCTCTTAATTCAATTTTTTTTTTTTTAAGAACTGAACTATCAATTCAATTATTTGACTTGTCAATAGCACTCTGTAGCCTAGTGCTGATTGCAGAAGCCCATGCAACTTTAAAGCAGTTTTGGCTAAAGAATGTTTATTAAAATGCCTAGCAATTTGTTGTCAAAAATAATCTATGGACATTTCAATTCATAAAATACACGGAAGAAATGTCAACTGTCAGCTCATATTTTATATCTCTCTCTTTTGTACGGCATATCTGTCCTGTCTTTTTTGTCAATGATAATATAGAGCATTTTCATCAAGCTATTTTATTACATTACATGTTTTTATAAAACATCTCATTTTCTTTATTTAACAAAAAGAAGTGGTTTATGGATATATATATTTGTCACCATTTTCCTTAATCACATTGACAAGGTTTCCTATTTTACATTATTTTTAGACAAGCAATCCGATTATTGTAACTGTAGAAGAACTAACAGCTAATGTATATTTCCATGAAAGCAAACAGGCCAGTACAGCATCAGTAAATGTCTTGTGGTGTTATCAGGGCTACGAGCAGAGGAGGTGGTTGCCCTAAGGTAACACACTTTATTTGACTGAATCTACCAAAAGAAGTTGTTATCTTTAACGTACTCTTAACAGATGAAGGGTTTTCCCTACCATCATAAGGCTTAGGTGCAACATCCAAGTCAATTTGAGCACCCCCCTAAGCTGAATGAATGTAAAATTGATGTGAGCATCAAAACTAACTAAATGTCTTGCTCAGATCTAATGATAGTAGTTGGTCATATTTGTCTTGAAGCTTTTTGAGCATTATCTATTTATTATGTGCTCTAGCTTTTCCAATGTTTTAGACACAGATATGGTAAATAATAAAAGGTCTAAAATTATGTAAAATTATATATTTTTTCTGAGGGAGGAAACCCCCAAACCCCCCCATATTATATGGAAGGCATCTACATGCACGTGTGTGAGTTCATTGCTCCAGACATACATTCCAGAACATAACTTTCTGAATCTGTACACTCCTCAAGGGAGCATACAAAAGGTCCACCAAGAATCACTTAAAACCAAACGTGTAATGTGGATTTGCACTGCCTTCTGCTTCCTTTGTCACATGCTCATTTATTCACAACAACAAATCATTGCCTTTGATGGATCCAGTTGTAGCTGACACTACTGAATTATGTGGGGCTTGGTGTATGCTCAGAATCTTTCCTTACCTGAGCCCATCCCGACCACAAAGATTGTCTCCCCGCAGCCCTCATCTATCTGCTCCCTCAGATGTCGTAGTAATGAATCGTACTGTTGCCCTGTTGGACTCACTAGGACAAGCTGAAAAATGAGAGACAGGGGACGTGGAAACATCAAAAAAGAGCAAACACAGACAATTATTTGTAGAAGTCAAAACTTCTACAAATAAATTATATTTTGTTTTAAGAAAGTGTGCTCTCCAAATCAGTCAATAGAGTTTTGTTTTGTAAATTCAGTCTGCTGCTTTTATCAATAAACAAATGAATGAAAATGTTACATATACAGTTGACATAGCCCGTGGCTGGGTAACCTGACAGCTGGATTACACACGTAGAGCAACATACGTGTCACATTCTGTGGTTTTGCACAGCCAGCACAAAATGCGCTGTGTGCAGCTTACATGCAACATGGATTTCATAATATAACTGCACAGCATTCGTTTACCGAATCAAAACAAATAACTGGTTGGCTGGAACGTCTTAAAACGTAACGATATTATGTGCAATTTTCAGTGAGGCCTACCTTGCTGCTCAAGTCTAAATGATCCGCGGACTCGCCGTTTGTACCCTCGCCGTCCTCAAAGCCCGCTACGCTGCATGGGTCGTCGGCACATCCCTGGTCCGGTGCAAACATACAAGCGGGCACTATGGATTCTGCTGCTGGTATTGCACCCGGGCATGTCGCTGCTTCTGTCGCCGTTAACGACGCCATGTCTGGAAAGAGCAATAATGCAAATGAAGCAAAAAATAAATAAACAAACTTGTGTTCTTTGCTTGGCTTCACTAGCTAGCCCTTAGCCATTAGCAACGACAGAAAGTTAGCTAGGTTGATTATCACAGCCAGATAGCTAGCTAACGTTAATGCTAACCAAACATCGAACTTGCAGTTAAGATATTTAACACTACAATAAACAATTAAATGGTTGCCGTTAAAAGTCAACTAAATAAATAAACAAATTAGACATACAAAGGGGTAACAGCCCGAATAACGTTAAATGAAATCCCTCATGAAACGAAGACGTACCAGAAGTTGCTAACTAGCAAACAAGCTAAGTTAGTTGTTTATTCGAGTTGGCTTCGGTTTCTGAGCATTGACTGTATGACACGCCCATCTGAGAATAGAGACAGGGGATTGGCTACACTACTTAAAGTCACGCCCAATGTGATGAAGTACAGCAAAAGGGTGCTGCTCCGTAAAATCCTGACCTAGTTTCAGTCATAAGCACACACACGCACTTAGTATGACATAATAATAATGAATAATAATATGATGAGAATGAGAATTTTCCTGACTAAATGTAGGTATGGCCAAAAAATGAAAGTAAACAAAATTAATTAATTAATGAATTTGTTCTCTGCCAAGCAAATGTGTAGGGCCAATCTGTAGCCTAACGAAATGAATAAAACGTAGCATATCATGAATAGTGGAAATGCGTATAGTAGCCTAGCTTAGCTTTCAAGTGTCTAATGCATGATACTGTAAGTGAATAGCCTACATGTACAGTAGGCTGATGTGTCATGGTTTTACAAAACAAAATGTATTGTGTATTTTTCTCCCTTTTTTCAGATTATTCCAGTTTGTTTGTAGGCCTACACAAAGTGTTGTAACACATGGTTTAATAAGTATTGTATGATATAATAATAATAAGTATGGGCATATCAATTTACATATTGGCATGCCTTGCAATTATGAAAAAAAGATCATTGAATATCCATAGTAGGATTTTTACACAGTTGTTTAACCACATTCTCACACAAACAAATTGTGTTTGTAATGTGCTTTTTTAATAGTTTTTCCATGTATTTATCTCCTTACTATATTTCCTCTAACATGTTGGATGTCATTACATTGTATTTGCTCCTGGAGTCACTCAGTTTCTAAAGGATGAAATGAACTGATTGTTATTGTGTTACAGTGAAAAAGAAATAAACTAGTAAATAACAGCAATATTTCTCAGTGACACTTTCAAAAAGGTCACGCACATAAGAAAGGCGTAGCTGTGAAGAGTTTAAACAACAAAATACATTTCACACACCCATTTTTAGAAATCAGAACACATCTATTGCATATGGCCAGTGCAAAAATGGGGTTGCTGTCCCCATACAGGCCAAAGTATGGTGGTGGACTGGAAGCTGTAGAGGTGCCAGTTCACTTCCTGGGCACTGCCCAGGTACCCTTGAGCAAGGCATCGAACCCCCAACTGCTCGGGCGCGATTAGCATGTATAGGTACTGAGCATATGTGTGTAATGGGTATAATAACAAAATCTACAGTGAAAACATCGGAACTTCCCTTGTGGGATTATTAAAGTATAAATTATTACAATTATTATTATTGTAAAAAAAAAAAAAAGTCTAGCAAACAAACTAAATAAAATATGTGTACAATATACCTTAATTGCAATTGCCATTGCTAAACAATGCTAATGCAAATAATTATGTATTTTCATGCCAAGGAGTTTCCATCCAAAACTACAACCATCCTGTAAAGTAGAACAGCGAGTACGTAGTACCATTGAAGGGCAAATATGGGTGAATGGTCATGTTTTTACAACCCTTTCCTCGTTTGTCACTTCCTGCCGCCAGCGTCACCAGTGTTATAAAGACCACTCACCTGCCTGCAGAGCTTCATCACTGGAGGAGCAGCCCACTGAAGACAGCAGCCATGGTAAGTGGATGTGAAAGGCTTCATCCATAGGAGGTTTCTTCATTCTCCACATGGACAAATATTCATTATCTTGTTATTCCTTATCTAAGTTATGACATCAAAAGCTCAGAACAAGAATGTTTCTCTGATTCTCTCCAAACTCTTTAGCCAAATCCTATAACCTGACTCTAATTATAATGCTTGTGATGTGTAATGAGAGGTACTGTATATCTTGCTGTGTGGCTTTCTCATTGCATTGTTTAAACCAATATTCACACATTTCACAGATCCAGGTTAAATGTAAGTAAGGTCAAAGTATTTAAAAGAGGTTTTGGAGCGTCCCTGGTTAATCATTAACCCAGATTAACCAGAGTTTTGTGTTGAAGAAGTGCTGATGGCTTGTCCCCAGAAAGGAGAGAAAGCGTTTGGTAGCATTAACACATTTGTCATTTTTTCAGGTCTAATTTTTTTTTTCTACAGGTCTAGTTTTTTACTGACATCTTGTCAATCATTCCAGCAACACAGACATATTTCTCACTTCTGCAGTGTGACAAAGGTGTGCAGATCAAAATCAAAGCTGACCAACAAATCTGAAATGTCTGTATTTTTGACCAAAAAGTGCTCATTGCCTACGTAACACTTCTAGTGAGTGAGTAAGTAAGTGCCTCATGGTTTACTCAGTCCCCTCAGAGTAAAGACCCGTGACGGTTTGATCCCTGTGAGACATTAGGGTTGGGGGGAAAGAGCAATACAGCATAGGATTGCATTTTTTACTATGGTAATATTGTATCGAAACACAGATGCCAAGTATTGATGAATTATTGGATGTGTGTTTGTCCGTTTGTCTGCTTGACAATCCTATTTTGCAGCAATTGAAGTGAGATGAACAAACAGAGAAATGTATCTTTTGAGGTAAAGACAGATGTTGACAAAGTTTTTGGGGATATTATTTGAAAGTAGGAATACATTTGAAGTTGGAAAAAAAAGTAAAAATAAATTTCAATAAATCGAAGAATATTGCAAGACATGCATGTATTGCAAGGTATGATGTGTCCAGTGGCTTGGCAATGTGCTAGGAAGTTGCACACTGCTCCTAATCCTTAGGGTGACTCAAATTTCCACATTATTAATTATTTATTGTAATCGTTACTAATCGTGTGTACCTTGACATAAATATTCTCCAATGCTCCTGCCTGTGCAGTCAATGATGAACCAGTATTGATCTGAGATAAGGGATACAACATGAATATATGAATATATTGTTAGCTCTATCTATAGGTGTGGTACAGGTATGTAGGGGCCAGGATGTTAAAGTTCATGTGTAACTCAAATCAGGTGATGCACAGCACACACACACACACACACACACACACACACACACACACACACACACACATACACACACACACACAAACTCAAACCAGGTGATGTAACCTGATTTGTAAGTCAAATCAGATATTGCCCAGCATATACGCAAACAGGCGCGCGCACACACACACACACACATCTTTAAGTGAGGTGTGGTAGCGGTACTTATCTAGTGTGTGCAGATATTGTACCAGAAGGTCTGTGTGTGGGCGTCTTTTTATGGTTTTATTGTGTCTGTATAGCCATCACATGTCAAGGAACAAATACGGCGCCTTCCTGATTCAGTACTTTTACAGCCGAGGGTACATGTTCCACCCTGGTTGATCATCAACAGCTAAAACAAGAACACCTGTTATCAGTAATTCTCCCACATTACACTGGACACACAATCCCACAAACGTTTGTCTCTAAAATATTCAAATTATACACCAAATCTATTTCCATTCCATAGATTAAAAAGAGATGGAATATCTTGAACTGATAAACTATTCATGGTATGTCTTACCAAGCTTTTAAATGTGAAAACAGAGCAGCCAGTAGTTCAAATTTCCCCTGTTTCTTGTAAAATATCTCTTCTCTCCCCAAATTACTGGTCTTATCCAAACTTTAGTTGTACTGAAATGGGACAAGGCAACTAGTTATACACATGTTCTCATTTAAAAGTTGTAAAATCACTTGTTTCCTCAATAGAGCCACTTTTGTTCTGTGTGCAGTAAAGTTAGATTTGAATATCTATGAACAGGTAATTTTTATTCAGACTCATCCATCCATCCGTCCAAATTAGTTCCCATGTTCCTCTTTGTCATTTCTCTTTACAGTTAATCAAGGATATGACATTCAAGGAGGGGCAGGAGTTTAAGATCCGCGTCAAGCCCAAGGACGACTGCAGTTCGTAAGTCCCCCTCACAAGAGATCAAGTTGTCAGTGGTGTGGATTCAGTTAGGAGGAAGTTGATATAGTTCATGTTTCATCAACACCTTCCCTTTTTCATTGCACACTGTCTTTTTTGCAGCTTTGCCATCAACTTTGGTCATGACACTGAGAACATCGCAATGCACTTCAACCCCCGTTTCGACTCCAACACCATCATCTTCAATTCCTTGTCCGGGGGATGCTGGGGCTCCGAGCAATGTGAGGGAAACTTCCCCTTTATGCGTGGGGAGGAATGCAAGGTGTGTTGGGAGAGGATAAGGGTGCAAATTGTCTGTAATGTCTAAGAATCCTGTTTAGTCTGATACCAAACAGCAAAATCATTACATACACTTACAAGGTTGAGTCAAATAGATGTAAGTAGAAAGACTTTGATACTCATACAGTGTACTGTTTAGCCACAAGTGACAATTACAATAAAATGGTAAATGATTAAACATAACACAGTAGCATGACCACAAGAAGAGAATATTCACCATGTCATTATACTGACTCAGTAAAGTCAGTTACACAGCAATATCTACCAAAACATTTGCTAATATTAGCTAAAGTAGACCTTTTTCATTTCATATTGTAGCCCTGTCTCGTAGCACTAATAGCCTTTTTTTCTAATCAAAGTCCCTGTGGGGAGGAGTTACATAAAGTAACATAACAACCATACTTATTTTAACCAAAACCATGATCTTTAATTGTAATTTTGTTTCAATTCACAACATTAACTACATGTTTTAAACTACTACTTATCTACTTCAGGGAGGCCCGGGGATTGTGCATGCTGGGTCACTGGAATAAATTGTTAATGTTATCAATTTAGCCTAGCTGGTGTTTCCTACAATAACTGCTATATATCTGCTCTAAAAAAGGTTAATTAGTCACCATGAGCTAGTGATATTTATACCAGACCAAGAAGTCATAAGTTGTATCAGCAAAACCCCTGACTATTTATTGAATTAAGGCGGGTGTTTTATTGCTTGTCATTTCACCTTTTCATTTCTAAGAGCAAGACAGAGTTATATCCTTCTCTCCAAAATGATATACAGTCTCGCTTTAAGACAGTTTGCTTTTCCCGCCAAATGCAAATCAGTTTAATTTAATTTAAATAAATAGAGAGTAAGAGAAAGTACACACAATCATTGTGTTTCAGCATTCTAAGAAAGACAGATAATAAAAATAACTGCGACAACAAAAATGCTACTGATATAAATTCTGTTTTAGACACTTTACCTATTTTTACATGAAATTCTGCAGCTCCTATAATGACAAACATCTAATTCCGAAAGCAACGTCGGCCCAGTTCTTAAAGAATGAAGTTGCATTCTTATGGTTTTAGCATTATTTAGACAACAAATGTTTTGAGCTGCTTTTGGTGGTGATTATAGTTCATACACAGACCTGCTGTATTTTAAAGAATATTCTTTTGCAGACAACTGGCAAAGTACGTTTGCTGTATTTATCGAGTCATTTGGCTCAAGCTCAAACTTCATTCAGTATTTCGCCATAAGGAGGTTTATCAGGGGGCTTGGTATTTGTGGTGTAACACTGTTAAATCAACAGACACCCAGCTATCAGATCACAAAGGGAGTTTATAGGCTCATAAAACTGAATAGCCGCTGAGAGAGATAGTCTTGCTTATCTACCGCAGTCTTTCTGTTTTATTGTATGAAAAGAACCGATACTTGACGCAGAAAGATAAATGACATAATTTCCTCTTCTGATTTTTATCCCTTATACCTCAGTTTCACATCACCTTCAACAGTTCGCAGTTTTACATCAGGCTCCCTGACGGCTCCATGTTGAACTTCCCCAACCGACTGGGAGACGTCAAGTACAAGTACTTTGATGTCAGCGGTGATGCAAGGATCATCGGTGTCAAGATCAAATAGAAGTGGAACTCTTCTTAAATCTTGACCTATCCATATTTTGTGTTTTGCTGTAAAAGTCTGTTTCACATTATTGAACCCAGGCCTGATAATTCATCTTTTCTCGTGCTGAGGCTTATGAGAAAAATAACACTAGAGATATACCAACAGGGAGTGTTGATGTTGTAATAAGAGAGCATAGCCTAAAGAGGGAGCCACAGCACATATTACATCACTGTGTCTGTTTGACATCTCATCAGTCAATGGGTTTGTTAATAAATGCTGTGGAAAAAAGATGTCTCTGTCCCTATCTCTCACTGTCTAACACACACTAACACAAAACACCATACACAATCGCCAATAAACGATCGATGGATATTATTCAACTCTAAATGCAACATCCATAAAACACAGCCATTGTTTGTATCTGAATCAGTTCATTTAAAAAAATGAGTGTATAATTGTGTAGGGCCTTGTATGCTAGGAACAGGACTTTGAAATTTATGCTGTAAGCAACTGGAAACCGGTGCAGTTTAAGGAAATAATTAATCCCTAAATTATTTGTATATTAGCAAAGTCATATGTATTGTCTTAAAATGGAAAGGAAAACTGAAAAAAACTCTTAAATAATAATTTACCTCCCACATTCCTTAACAATTAACCAAAGGCAGCATGAAGAATTTCACACACAGGGTGAAAAGAGGAGCTGCAGCAATGTGCAGTACAACCAAAATATGGTGTTTGAAAATAAAAACACATAAACCTATTCTGGTACAAGCTCTAAATACAACGATGAACCTGAAAATTAGCCTGATACGAGCCCTTTAATAAATGTGAACACCATTTTATTATTGTATTATTCTGCATAAATCTCGACATCTGTGGTGGTATTTATTACTTTTATATTGCAAAGCTTGTACAAAAGGGTGACATGTTAAACCTGGTATTAGGGTTCGGCCACATTTAAAAAAATTGAAGGCTATGTGAACAAAACAAAGCAGACACAGTACAATTTGTAGAAGAAATATCAACAGCAATAGAACAAAAAAAATATGCAGTGGGGATATTCTTGGATCTTAAGAAGGCATTTGATACAGTAGACTACAATTTACTGATCACGAAATTACACAAATATGGAATTAGGGGGACTGCACTTTCATGGTTAAATAGCTACTCACAGAACAGAACACAATATTTTGAATTGCAAAACCATAAATCAAAGGTGAAGAAAATCACCTGTGGGGTCCCCCCGAGGTCAGTGTTGGGACCATTGTTGTTTAACTTGTATATAAATAATGTATGGGAGGTGTCAAAAACACTGACAACCATTTTATTTGCTGATGATACTTATTTAATCTGTTCTGGGGAAAATTTGTAACAACTCTTGGATACAGCAGAAAATGAATTAAAAAAAGATGAAGAGACTTAACTGTAAGGATAGAGCAAATAATAGAGGATATAACAGGATAATGCAAAAAAAGGGACCATACAACGTGAGACTAGGTAAACTCTTACAGACAATTTACAGGAGGACTCAAAGAAGCCGTGGCTTGGAGCTGAGGAATGTGGCACGATGCAATCAAATTCCACGAAAGATGATTAAATATCCTTAACAGGTAAGTGTTTATGTGGGTGCGTAACGTGTATGGCAAATAGGAGAGTAAAGGTAACTTTGTAACTTTTCCAATGCCAAATTAAACATTTCTTTTTAAAACAACTCACATTTAATCCTTTCCAATCTGTATTTGTCAGAATAATATCATCAATGCCAAGAAAGCAGAATTGGAGATAGTTAGAAAGGTAATTATACTGTGCACGTGGCGATAAGTGTTAGATTATACAGTAAAGAACACAAGTAAAATACTGTGCCATGTGTGCTGTTTGCCCTCCAACTAGAAGACTTGCGGTCAGACCTTTATGTTAGCAAACATCACATGCTGTGCGTAATTTCTCCAGCTCGTTAAGAGCGCTGGTTAAACTTCTCAAGAGAGCTGGCAACTTGTCGCATTGCACTGCATATGTTTGCAGAATTTACAAAGTCTGTAGAAAATGTCTCACAAAAAGGACATTTTCCAGTTTGCGTAGCCTACAATATTACTAGAAATGTCCTCTCTCAAGCTGATTGTCGGTTACTAACCTTTTCTCACTTGAGTGTCTATGCTCAGTATTCGCTCACTTATTCGTCCACTAAAGGTCCTGCAGTGGACAAGTCACAGCTGACCCGGGGTCAGCCCTGCTTGAACCCACAGACTGACCTTTCTGGGCCAAGTAATCTTTATAGTTCCGGGTCAGCAGAGTGTAAAGAAATGGATTGATGCAGCTGTTCCCATATGTCAGACACGTAACAAAGAAATTGACATAATTATGAGCAGCTGGAGACAAAGCTTTCAGGGACTCTGGAGAGAACAGTCTGGCCAGCTGCCATCCCCAGAAAGGTAAGAAACAAGCCCAGTAGACCATTACGATGCTAAAGATCATTGACACGACTTTTTGTTTGAGTCCTCTCCTCTGGGCAGACCGGCTGCTACATCTTAAACTAGCCTGCACTGCCCAGTAGCGGCTGGCTAGCCCCACATACAGCCCAACGATGACCAATCCAGGAACTAAAACACTTGTAAGAAACAGGACTGTGATGTAAGCCTTGAAGGCCTCAGGGGTCCAAGTAGGAAAGCATATGCTCTGGACCAAACCAGCCGTCGTTGGTTTGCCCTCCCTGAGTCGGATCATCACCATCATGGGAAGCGTTAGCACAAAAGCCAAACCCCAGATAATCCCGGCCGCTAGCTTTCGTTTACGGGACAAGGATCTGTGGGCGCTGAAGGGCCTAGCAACGGCACGGTAGCGTTCCAGGCTCATAGCAACCAAAATAAAGACGCTGGCGTGCATAGTGAGGAGGTCGAGACTCAGCAGGATGCGACAGCCAGCCTCGCCAAACAGCCAGTCATGGGCAAAGTAGGTGCAGACTACAAAGGGTATGGTGGAGAGGTAGAGCAGGTCTGCGAGAGCCAGATTGATGATGTAAACGTACATGGAACCTGTCCGGCGCAAGGCGGCTGAACGGGTAATGATGAGTGTGTACGTGTTGCCCGCCACACCCATGGCGCACATGATTGTCAGTGTGGCACCGAGCAGGAATGTCACCCAAAGGCCCCCACTGCCTCCACCACCACCACCACCACCACCACTCTCCTGGAAGCCTCCATCTCCAGGCCCTGGGCTCAAGACTAGTCCCGGCTGTGGAGCGATAGTGGCATTAGGAGTGCAGTTCATCGCAGGTTTGCAATCAAAGGTCAGGCCAATTTGCACAGATTTAGATTTATCTGATGGTTGGCTTCTGCATTAAATTGGAAAAAGGTTTTAAAGTTTGTATTTCCTGCTGTGATGCGAAGCATAAATTGAAGACAGCAGCTGGTTGTAAAGACAAGTCATTTTTGAAAATATGTCCCCCACAATTCAGGTCAATAGCAAACATTACTTGTCATAAATTAAATTAAGCTAAAACCTATTAACTATTGAAGCTAAATCCAAGAAATGGCCAACAGTTGACTTGTGTAAATCCACAGAGAAGGTGTAATTAGACCACATCGGACATGGCAAGCAGCTTCAGTAACTACAGAGCTTCCTGTGGCTTGTACTTCCTGTCCCCGCAAAAGATGTCCTCCACACAGGTATGGTCCTGTGTTTTTCCAAAATCAGTGTGGCACAGGGTGAGTAAGGACACTGCCTTTCAACTTGGCGAACTGCGTTCAAACTCCTGCAATGCTGAGGTGTAGTCGAGCCAGGCTGACATTTCCAGGAAGAGTCTCCCTTTAGGGATTAATTATGTCACTTTCAATACATAAAAAAAGAAATCTGTGTCCACTTGTGTGAATACAGTGAATATCCAGTTTTCCATTGTTGTCTTCTTGATTGCATCAAGTAGGGTTAAATCCAAAGCTGTATTATATTCAGTCAAAATTTGTCTTGTCTCTCTCTCTCTATAGATTTCTACTGACATACAGACACCTAAGTTGTAAAGGTCATTTGCATTATCCAAGCAATCCGTATAAGTGCCTCACTGCTGCTCCTCTGTAAATAATTTGATGAATCGTAGATTCACCCTAATCCATTCGACTGCCTGGTTTGATAGAAGAAGACTGTTGGACCTATGTTCTTTTGAGTTTTCCTGGTGACTCTCTCTCTCCTCGTCTCTCCCCTCCGGTGTCCTCCCTCTTTCTCACCAGTATGAAAAACTAGCACGAGCCTATAGATTTATGAGGTATTCCTCTCAGGCCTCTCAGGTCTGCTGTCTCTGTAGTTTTGGACACCCAGAAATCAATAGCGGGGGCAACTGTCCACAACCACAAACACATTCCAGGATACAACAGCCAAACATCAGACGTATGTATAAGTAAGGAGTGCATTTACGGATATAATCTCTTAATTTTAAACAAATGGCTGAAATTCGTATCTCCTGAACTTTTAAAACGTTTCTGCTGAAGTTGATGGTGAAGGAAATCTATCATATGTTTATTTTAGAGCACCGCATGGTTTTGGAATAATTCACCTTCAGTTTGAGGAGATTGATAATCTACCGTGAGAGACCTATTTTAAAAGACCACTACTACTACTACTACTACTACTACTAATATTACTGAATTTGTAGACAAGTCTGTACAGAGATTCTTTGACAACTTCCAGAGCAATTACTTTAATAGCAATCATCAATATTTTCATGTGGCACTGTATGTCAGTCAGCAATGCTCAAGCATAGAAATGCTTCTCCAAAATATATATATATATACATACCAAACAGACACCAAATCCATATGTAATCTGAGTACCTCTTTAACCAAAATTAGAAAATGAATATAAAACAACACTTTTAAGGACTAATTTCTTGGGTGGGAAAAAATTAAATTTGAAATATTATTTGTTTTGACAAAGACTTTGTACTGTATATGTACTGTATGCCAGAGAGAGGCGTTGTTAGACCATGTAATGGCTTACAGTGCCTCCTGCCTTTATCCCAATGCATCAGCAAATCTCTGTTTTTGTCTTTCAAGTATGTCCTTTACAAAAGTACTAACATGTCTCCAAAAACTTACACAAAATCAACATTTGCCTAGTCTATAAAATACAAAATCACGTTCTGTCCTGTTTAATTCATGATGCAAACTGTCCAGGTAGTGTGTCTGAAGGTATTGTTTTGTTAAATAAAAACCTCTCCTTGACCTTTTGGACTGAAACAGTTCAATACGCAGCGTGACACAGATGTAGATCATAAACTGGACTGCGTTACTTGCTGAATATAAAGTCATGAGAGTAGTACATGTTTATGTACATGTTGGCAAAGGCCTTATGTACATGTTGGCACAGGGTTTTAATCTCACTGTACATATGTATAATGACAATAAAAGGTATTCTATTCTAGTTAAAATGTTTACATAAAACATCCAATAACAATGCTAAAAAAAACAAAAACAAAAAACAGAGAGATAACTCAAAAGGAATTCTGAATCCCTCAAAGATTTAACCAGTTGATGGTCTGTACCCGTCTGACCCATTTGACTCCATGTACCTTATAAGTCAATCATCACAACACACTTGGTATAAAATACAATACCCAGGCAATTCTTGCCTTAAAAATGTCTTTCTCCAAATTCAAATATGTATATATTTACTGTACCATGATAAAAAAAATAAAACAACTTCCAGTGACACACAGAAAGTAATGCGTTTCACATGCCCATATTTAGTTACCATTGGGAAACAGGTGCCATGTCTGAAAAAGCCAAGGAAAGATTGTCATCTATATTTTCAAAAGTGTTACATAAAATCCCAAAAGAAGGATGTTTTAGCACTGTCCAGACTGTTTGGTTATTAAGGGTACTACAAAAAAATTAAAAAATACTAACTCTAACTGATTGTTTTTTCGTTTACTAATGAATATGCCTAGGTTCTCTTGGTCTGCATTTCTAACCCAGTTAAAATAGAATTCCAACACGTAGTTTAGTTGTTTGTATATTTGGAGGGCTGTCAGTAGAAAAAATGAAAAGAATCGGTGCTGCCTACACCATGTTATCCTCCTGCTAGATTTTGCACCTAACAGGCTTAAACATGTTTCAAACTTGTATGTGCACTGGCTGAATTAGCACTTTAATGCCTTTCTGTCACATACCGCAGTCAAATTCGCTGTGTTCATTTGGAAAGAATAACTGCACATGAGTAGGCACTGGTATTCACATTTCAAGCATGTTTAGAGGTTAAAAACAAGTTTAAAACGTGCCCTGTTTAAGCCTGTTGGGTGCAAAATCTAGCAGGAGGATAACTTTTGGTAGACACCACCGATTGTTTTCTGACAGCACTCCAAATTTACAAACTACATGTTGAAATCGACCGGAATTCTCCTTTAACAAAGAGCACCGTTGGAACTTGGAACAAGCTCCAATCTGACCATATCAGTGATAAAGGCTGAAGGCTGGTGCTCAGTGGCAGGACTGATGGTGGGTCCTCCTGTGGCAGATTGGTGATGGGATGAGAGGAGATGGTCCCACTGGCCTCTGGTCCATCAATGCCTGTGCCTGAACAAGGCTTCCACTTGAATACAAATCAAAGTTCAAAGTTAGAAAAAGTGCTCTGTTACCCATTTAGACAAATCACTTTGTATGGCTAATACAAAAGAGCCTTGGTATTAATGAATTTGAAGTTATTAACCCTTCCAATCCATTCTTGTCATTTGTATAATTGCATAAGTGTAGACTTTTATTGCAGTACATGAACCATTTTTTTTTTAATCGCAATGCTCTTCTGCAAGATGCAAAAATAAAAGTCAAGTGGATTTATTTTATAGCAGGAAGTTCAGGTATGTGCCGTACTAGTGGCACAGTTCTAGAGCTGCACATCTGGGTGGTTTTGAACAGAGCCCCTAAGGAGATATAACATAACTGTTTTTTCTTGTGTGCTCTAAATACTTTCTGGTGTGGACTCAAATGTATCCCATGCTCTAAAGAAACCAATCTAAGGCTAGAAAAATTATGCTTACAAAGTACTGCTAACCTTGTGTGGTTAAGTTTTTTTTCACATTCACATCCTGAGCATTAAATGAGTTGACAGCTGTATCATCTTAGAGTCATTTACATACACTTTTCTATTTAATTCCATTACATTTTGTACAAACATGCATGGTTCCTAGACAATGTATCCTACTGATTTTTGTGATCCCCTGGCATTTCATGTAGCACCACTAGAAGGTTGATATTAATGGTAAAGCAAGAAATGTCAAGAAAAATATTGGCAGCCCAACAGCATTAGCTTACGTTGCGGTAATTAGCTAATATTACTATATTATTACCTGCTCTGCATCAGCATCAGCCTGCTGATCGGGCAGCATAGTCCGACAGAGCAGTGACCGATCTTGACCCGAGCCCGACAGGCATTAGATATTAAGAATATAATATATATGCAAATTAAGATATTTATGTCCCGAGCCTGACACAGTTAAAATCTCATTTTTTTGTTATACTATGGACACATGTACGTTTGTGTGGAAAGCCCGCTTTTAATGGGCAGCTGTAGGAAGGCATTCGGAAACGTCAACAGATGAGTTCATCAGCGCACACGGGGGAACGAGCACGATGTTAATAAGCTGTTTAATTTAAAATGTTCAATGTGTTAAACCACTTAAAGTACCCTCCACAATTTTTTATGTCTAACTTAAGTTAAAAATGCATTTTTGTGGCTCGTTATTTACTCCCTTGTGCCCCGGTGGAGCAAGTAGCTATTTGATGTGAAGCTTTAATGTAATGTTCATTGTAAAGGCTTTAATGTTATGTAAAGGCTTAATGTTTGGATTCTTACTTGTGTACTCCTGAGGGGACATCACAGTGTTTATGACCGCATTGAAGTGTTTCAGCCAATCCTTCTGCTCACTCTCTGACTCGCAAGTAAACAGGAAGCCGCGATCAGGAGTTTCTATGGTGATGCCATGTTGCCAGGCGCCGTTGCAGTGGGTGCCAGCGGGCAAGCCGGGGGAGGCACTGTAACCGTGGTCCCTGTACCCCAAAAACACTTCACCTTTGGCAAAGGCGTCCTACAAACAAAGAAACACAGGTCAACTGAAAACTCCTGAATTCAGGGTACTGTGAAAAACAGAACTATTGCTTTGTTTAGTGCTACTAGCTCCCAAGCAGATGTTTTTAGCAGTGCTAGCTCTTGGGATGACAATGTCGGTCTGTTGGCTACTTGGTCGGTCCAGAGTGAAATATCTCAACAACCACTGGATGGATTGCCACCAAATTTTGTACATACATTGATGGTAAAAATAGGATTAATCCTATATACTGTGGTGATCCTAACACTTTGCGCATGAAATGCCATGAACCTTAGACATTCAGGGCTGCAACTAAAGATTATTTAATCATCGATACATCTTTTGGTTATTTTCTTGGTTCATTGATTTAAAGCCCAGCAGTGTCTGTTTTGAGTTTCTTTGTATATCAGTGAGACCCGGCTAAATAAACATTGTATCTACTAGACACAATGTACTGATGTACTATCTACCAGATCCACTGCGAATGCTTCACTTCAATCAGATTTTGAGTAGTTGCCAGACCAGTGGCCAGTCCACAAAGCATTCCAGGATGGGAAAAAAACGTGCTTTGGTTTATTAGCATTACTTTAAATCCGCTGCAAAATAACCCTGGGCAGAAACTTTTTTGGGTGGAATGCGTGTACGCTCAAAAGTTGTTTTAGTTGTGCAACAGAAAACTCAGATTGGACAGATAGTCTAGCTAGCTGTCTGGATTTACCCTGCAGAGATCTGAGGAGTCATAGTCCTCATGAATTGACCAGAGTTTGAAAGGGCAGAAAGGCGGAAGAGAAGGACACCGGAGCAATCCCGGGAGTGGAACATTGTGATCACAGACTAGTTTTTGATTAAATCAGATGTGACAAGTGATGTGACAACATCTGATTTGAAATCTGATACATTCTGGTGCTCCGGTCAGGATTTTTTGTGGCCAATCACTGATTGCTGGAAGCAGTATTTGTTGGTATCGATCACCAAGTTTATTTGAAGCATTCTATTTATTTTCTCATATATTTAACATATATTAATTTTAATAGTCAACAATGTATATGTATTAAAATTAACAGATTATAATGTATTGTGAACGGTTTACTTTTAATGATAGGAAACGTTCAACATTCTACTTCCTCTGTTAGAAACACACCTTAAACAGCGTTTATTGTTAACGAACACAAACTTAAAGTGTACTTAAATGTAAAGTGCAGAGCAAAGGAAACAAAACCACATATATTGGGATGTCAAGATAAAAAGGCATGAGGTGGAAAGTATTCTAGGCTTGTCCTCCTGCTGTAATAAACTGAAAATAGAAGTCATGACATAACAGTCACACATGTTTAGAGGATATATCAGTAATTGTTGAGCTTTTTGTCCTAGCTCAAAATCTAAAAATGTCATTTCAATCACTGCAGACGTTTTTCAGCCGTAGTAACAATTCTTCTCATGAGAAGTGCATCATCTGATTGGCCGATCTGATCGGCCTTTATGGGGACCACCGATCAAATTTAAAGCCTTTATTGGCCGATAGCAATCAGTGATCGATCAATCAGAGCACACTTACATTCTGGGAAAGTATAGGGGGTCGCCATGTCAAAATCACAGATCATGCAAGATAACGTCCAGAAAGCTTTTTAACTTAGGTATTTAATTGGGTACACTATTTTTCTTACTTAACATGCCTTCATAGAAGATGTCAAAAACTTAAAGACACTTCTGCACAAGTAACTTTTGCATGATATCCTATAAAACTATAAAAGTGCCAATTTGTCAAAAAGATACAGTTGAGTTATTTCACTGTCCTGGTGTAACGGAAAGGTGACAATATCTTATCGTCTAGAAGAAATCTAACTTACTTTGTTGTAAGCCAAGTGTGAAAACTTCCATAATGAGTGCACTACTGTATAGACAACATCAAATGTGCATAATTGAGTAATTATTCAAGTGATCAAGTTACACTTGCTTTGAGCTTCCTCCGCATATTCCCAGCCCGCTCTCAACTCCACTAGACTTTCTCTTCCTTTCATCTACCAGTCATTCTTGTCCAACACTCTCGGGGTTAGGTTGGACATTTCGGTCACCTATATTCATTGCACCTCTCCATTGAACTATTGCATCAGCGAGAATGTTGAGCTAATCTGGCTTGGTTATCTGATGTGCATGTAGCCAAGTCTTGGGAAATCTGAGCCAGCGCCTCTCAAGGCAAGTCTCTGAATGATAAGAGTGGAGCTGTTTTTATTGCAAGGACTCCCAATCTCACTTTTACAACGTCTCTGCCTTTCAAGCAAAGATATCAGAAAAATGAAGAACATGTCTACACGTAGAGTTGTCTGCAAAAGTGTCAAGTGTAGCTTTACAGGATGAACCTACTCTGCAGGTTTAGCATACCACTTCACTTTGAGGCAATCCACACTGCGAGGTCATGGCAATCTAAACCACGTATAATGACATTACGTATGAATGAAAGTACCTTTGATCACCCTCTTCCACTGAGTCATGGCTTCATATCCCCAACATTGTCTACTAAATCTAATTTGAATGATGAAAAAAAAAAAAAACTCCAACTGTTCATAGTGTTCATTTATCTTTATAGAGCAAAAAAGTACCATCAAGGCACTAAGTATGTTTTCATGCACACCAATATACCACTTTTATTCTGAATATGAAAATATTTTCTGAATTTGATCATCATTGGTCATGTAAACAGTATATTCCATTTGGATATTATAAATAAAGCCTTCTAATATAGCTTTTTTGTTGGATATTCTGGTATTATTCAGGTATTAGAGGCATTCTTTAGACATGTATACAGCGTATTGGGAATATCCATCTCAATCTGTGTTTTTACCGCAGTTTACGGCCTCTTGCTTGTCTACAGCTTATGCTCAGGTCTGTTGCTAAAGTTGCTGTACACAAACCAACCATATTCTCTTTCATTAGCCGTGTAAACAGCTTAGTCGGAAAACGGTCTCTTTTGGAATAAGGGCGAAAAACTGAATATTATGCACATGTTAACGTATACACTGATGTTGGTAGATTTTGATCAACAAAAGGAACCATAGTCCCTCAGGCAAGAATTAAAGTATTTAAAAATAAACAGACACCTATACGGAAGTGTTTTCTGATGTGTGTAGGCGTGTGAAAGATGCCATACCAGCAGGTCTTTGAAGTACATGAGTCGCCTCTGGTCGAGAGTGAACCAGCGTTTCTTGAAGCCTTCTGTGTGCTGTAGAGTTGACAGAGAAAGTCAGACATGAGGTGAGTGAGTCAGACAAACACAGACAGACAATGTCTCTACGGGAAACTGTAGAGACATAAAGCAGCATTGTTGTACCGAAGGAGGTGTCAGTCTTTTTTTTTTTTTAATTAAAAGTGTATCATATTATGGGAAAATGAAGGGTAATTTCCCAGTTTTTGGAGCCTTCATGTTTACATGATAGATGAAAACATGATGGGGGAATGACATGCAGGAAAGGGCCACAGGTTGGAGCTGAACCCACAGCCGCCGTGTTGAGGAGTAAACCTCCATATACTGTGTATGCACTCAATCTACCAAGTGAGCTAATCAAGCCACACAGATAATTTGTTTAACTGTTTCACTGTTTTATTCTTTTTATTCAAGTATTGAATCTCTTCATGATTATGATTTTTTTTTGTATTAGGAATTCAGATGTCAGAGTTTCCTGATTACTTTCTTTAAGACTGCCAGTTATTAAAGTGGCTGGGGTTGCAACTAATCATTGTCAATTATATTTTCAATTCATAATTCAGCATATAATGTCTAAAAAAAGCAAAACCAATCATGTAAATTGTTGACTATTTTGTAGAGGTAGATGGTGGAGGCTAATTGAGCACTAAACGTTAAAGTCAAAAAGGGCATTTTTGTTCTTTTTGCATTCTATCAAAGAATATGCAGCACCTTCTGAGAGTTTACTGAAATGCACAAGTAGCTAAAGCTCTGTTCAGAGTTGAGCTTCAAATAATAAGGATGCTTATGTCTCCCGACTGCTGCCAAATTAGCTTCATAAAAGTGTATAATTTTATCATTGTGGCATATGAACAACAGATTGCTCCCTTCTCAATTCGCCTAGTGACTCCTTCCACAAATATGTCTCATATGTGTATGAGGGAAATGAATTATGGCATCCATTTAGCAAAGCAGCCCAAAGCAGCAAGTTTGTGAGTCCTTTCATCTCTCAGCCTGACAGACGGAGATTAAACTGGGAGTCTGTGTCTGTCTGAAGACACAACCAGCTGTGTTCCTCAGTATCAGGTTGCTTGGTGTTGCCTGTGCAGGTGATTCTGTCTCAATCCGATGTGGGAAAGCACCTCCATGTGTTCACATTTGCCAATATAAAAGAATCGGTGCAAATGAGCAAAACTACATATATATATTCACAGATGGCTCTTTGTGATGTTGTTCTCTGCTTAATACCAACATACAATTGTGTTTCTTTGGACATTTGAAGGTTTGACAAGTTGATCCTCAGATAGAAGCCTTTCATTCCCTCTCAGACAGCCGGACAGTGAGGCGGGCAGGTAAGTCCTATCAGCTGTCAGTCAGCCTGTCAGGCAGCAGTGGAAAGCAGCCACACTGACAGCTGGGCTATATATTTTTTTCAGTAGTATCTCTGGTATTTTGGTATCTTATTTATTGTCTTATTGTTTGTATTTCTAGTATATTTCTTGTATATTCTGTATGTGTGTGGGTGAGTATGTGTGTATGTCCTTGTAACTTGCTGCTGTAACAGAGTCCTTTCACAGTTTGGAAATAATAAAATTAGTGCCGTCAAACCATAAAAATATTTATTCACGATAAATCACATTACTGTCATTGTTCTTGCAATTAAAATCACACATTTTTATCTATTCTAAATGTCCCTTTTATTTTTCTCATTTTAATGCTCTTATCAACATGGAAAAGTGGGTCGGCATGCGTTGTGCAAATGTTTTTTTTAATGACATATAGCCTACTGTAGTGTTCGATTTCACACTAACATTCTCACTTGGAGCAAATAATCTCTCACACAATGTAACACTGTCCATCAGTCAAGGGTGAAATAAAAACTTTGACAAGGGTAAGAGGCGAGAATTGGCATCAGCTGTGAGCTTGGCCTTCAAGTGGTATTTCAGACTGGACGTGCTGCGATGATCGCTCAGTTCAGAACGAAAAAACACACAGATCACTTTGGTCTTGTCAATGGAACCATTTGGCAACTTTTTAAAAGTAAACTTTCCATTCAGAATCCTAATGGCATCCATTTCAGCGTCTCACGCTTGCCATCCATTGAAATTGTAACGTTACTACTTAATTGCTGGCTCGCAAGCCCAAACAAGTGTGCGGGCCTGTTGTTTTGTTTCCAGTCTAGCAAGATCCGGTCTGGTATTGTAGTTTTTCTAACGTTACTAGTTGTTGGAACAGCATGTGTAAAAACTGCAAAGTTCGCTAGGCCAAAAAAAAACGTTAATCCCGCAATAAAAACTTGACGCTGTTAAAATTGGTTTTTGTTAACGCCGTTAATAACACGTTTTAACTGACATCACTAAATAAAATCCATCCATCCATGCGTATCATAGATACACCGTTTAATAGCAACTGGACAATGGTCTATCATAGAAAAGTCAATTCAACACCGTTCAAAAATGACTATCACCGCTGGCCCATAAAAACTTGTATACGTTTATTTCATATTATATCTCACTTAGTCTCCAGCACGATTTCAGTAATTACTATATTGTTCTTGGTTTTTACATGCAAAACATGGTTGGCAATTTGAGGTGGAATTTTTTACTATTAAAAAACATACACTTGGACATTTCCATGGCATGGCAGCTTCCATGGCATTGCAGCTTGACTTACAAGCACCCTCAGGTGTTTGTCCCATGTGTAAAGGGTTTGACATTGACTTAACTGACAAATTATGCTGGGACTACTTCTGTACCTCCAGTGTGTGTGTGTGTGTGTGTGTGTGTGGGTTTGTATGTGTGTATGTGTGTGTGAGTGTGAGTGTGAGTGTGTGTGTGTTACTTGCCCTGGGACCTGTCTTTTCCATGTATCCTTCCTTTAGAAAGTTCCGGGTTAGTTTGGGAACCAGCTGAAAACAACAAGCAAAGTGAAGAGATAAAGGCTGCGTCTCAGTTAGTTTTAAGTACCATGGACCCTACTCGCACTAAATGGGACAAACGTCACGTGGGTCTGGCTGCCCAAGAATTTCAAACCGACTGTCATGGTGGCTTGAACGGAACACAATTTTGTATTTTACAATTATAGTTTAGTGGAACATGTTTCTGAAAACATTTTAAGTGAGAAATATATAATTTCAGATCGACAAAGGTCAGTTGAAAAGAGTTTTGTCAGTAGAGCCGGACACTCCTCATTTGCATACAGGGAAGCGGGCTGTAAAATTGCGTTCACATGTGTTCTATTCGTCAAGTTCATCCCGCTTGTCATTTCCGGTAAGAGTTTTCACATAAGTGTTCATTTTGGGATAGTACTAACCATCAAAATTGGGCACTACAGCAGTAAGTGGTCACTGCCCATTAGCAGTGGACTGACGGAAGTATGCGGAATGAGCCTCAGCCAAGGAGTAACCAGTGCTGAATATCCATTTTGTAAGAAGTGCTCGCCAACATGTGCATTATTCCGGTAATGGGAGTTCTAACCACATCAATGTTAGTATCTCACTGGTGCATACATCCAACCAGTGCTATTATCATTTTACCCTCAGCAATAGAGCTGGGCGATATGGAAAAAAATCAAATATCACAATATTTCTGACCAAATACCTTGATATTGATACCGCAATGATATTGTAGTATTAATTTAAAAATCAGTCATTTTGCGACTGTAGGTCTAGTTATCTGCCTTTTTCAGTAATATAAGCATTATCTGGCAATGCCAGAGCGTAAGTCGGCCGGCGTTGCCATGGTTACACATCTCCAACCAGCAAGGAGGCTTTCAGGAAGTGACGCTGAATATGACCAACATAGTGCGTTTGAAAAAGATGTAAGCTACTGTTAATTTACCCAAAAGTATGATGAGCAATACTGAACATGTTGAGTGTATATAGTGCATAGTAGGAGATTTTGGACACCACACATACACTGTGAGAAAAAAATTATGAATGAAATTCTGGAGCCGCGAGCTGCAGAATAAGCTCAATTCTGCTCACGAGTACATTGACCAACTGAAAATGAAGGTGCACGGCCTGGAGGACTTATTGAGCCAATCCCAGGTTGAAAGGGAGAACTTCTGTCACATGAACCCTGAGAAGAAGGTCCAAGTCTGCCGTTTGGAGGAGCTTCTACATAACTGGGCAACAAATTTAAGAGTAGAAAGTTATTTTTGGGAAGTCTAGGGGGAATTATTTTGTTCAAAGTTTGGTTTCAAAGTCAAGCTCTGTTTGTACCTTCCTGTAAAACATGAAACTTCTTGTGAAAATACATTTATACTATTAATTACTAATGTCTGACATTTTGATTTTGGAAATGCTGTCACTGTGTAAAAAAGTGTAAATCGCTCTACAAGCATGTGTACTGTATGTACTGATGATATGGGGAAAATCAAAAATTAAGATCACTTTTTACCAATCACCTCAATATTGATATCGCGACAAAATGTAGGGTTGACTAATGGTGCTTTCACAAAATATTTAAACAATGAGATTTTTGTTAAATAATCATCAGTAATGTAGAAATAATGACTAAGTGGCTTAAGGAAAATAATAGAACAGTAACAACAAACTGCCAAGTTCAGAAAATTACATAACTTTACAGTAATAGAGACTTCAAAACCAGGAAAGAGAACACTTAAGCCATATTACAATATCCAAAATCTAAGACTATATCTAGTCTCATATCACAATATCGATATAATATCAATATATAATTGCCTAGCTCTACTCAGCAATCATCGACAGGAGGTATCACTTTTTAAAGACTTGCAAGATGTGTGTGCAAGTGAGTTTGTGTGTGCTCACCTCAGCATCTGAAGCCCCAGGAAAGGCCACCTTTAAATAGTGAAGCTGAACTGCACGGATTGTATTAAACCAGTCTACGATCTCCTGATGAAGACAGAAAGAGGGTGAGACAGGAGAAAGGAAAGAGAGTCTTTGATGAGTTATTCCTGGGATTACTGTTGTTCCCCTCCATCATTTAGCAAGAAAACACTAGAGGTTTTGGAAGGAAACTACTGCAGTGGCTGACGGGCAGGATGGGTAGCGCCAGTTTGTGTTTTTAATTTTAAATGAGCATCTTTTTACTTTTAGTTGAGTAGATTTTTATACCAATAATTTAGCTTGTATTCATGTAAGAGCTGCATTGATTCATTTCATTTATTCAGTGTTTTCATTTTTATCAGAGAATACATTTCATTGTTTTGTAACAAGTTTTTTTGGGTGATTCTAAGGCACTGTTCCCTTAATGAAATCAAACTTAAAAAACCAAGATCCCACATTGAAAATTCAATAGAATTTGCCATGTGTGTAAAATTAAATATTGTAAACATCAGAAATGGGAAAATAAAAAACATATTTAGCTTTGTTGAGTTGAGTAACAAAATGATTTTGATGCTGTGTTTGAGTCTCAGATATTGAACACTGAACTTTTCCACATATTTCAATGTGTATGTATGAACGACCCAAAATTATTGATGTTAAGCTTGAATGTTATCTGCAAATGGATTCCATTAGCCGCCACAATTGGTAAAGATGGTTTGAAAAGGTTTGGAGACTCGCCCACAACAACACAAAGCAGATAGTGTCAACACATGCCTGTCCCTTCATGTGATGGATGATAAAAAATATGCGAGTGGCAACTTATGCTGCAATTTAAAGGACAATTCCTGCGCAAAATGGAACCTAGTGGTTGCTAACACATGGGTACCTAGTCGACCGTTCTCTGGGATATGTTTTCATTCTAATTGAATGTGACCAGTTTTAGCACAAACCGCTAATTAGCTTATAACTCTAGTAGTCCGTGCACCAATAAAGTAAAAAGAAATAGCTATTTCTGTACCACTAACAAGGCTCAAAATATTACCACACTTCCACAGTAGCATAATGAGGGTCCCTACATGTAACAACAAAAGCAGTGCTTGAGCCATATACTGGTTGCACGGGGTTAGTGGTTCCACTGGTCATGTCTGTTTACCCAAGATGGCGCCTGCCTGTATAAGTGAACTGTACAGTCTTTATCAACTTTATATATGCTTTTAATAAACTGTCTGTACACTTTTAAAGTTCTCAATGCTTCGTTTTAGCCTGGTTAGTGGTAGAGAAATAGTGGTTTCTTTTTACTTTAGCATGCCCCGACCACTAGCGTTACAAGCTAATTAGCGGTTTGCACTAAAACTGATCACATTTGATTATCATGAAAACATCTTCCAGAGAACGGTTGACTCGGTACCCATGGGTTATTAACCCCTAGGTTCATTTTGAGCCGGAATTGTCCTTTAAGTCAATTAATGTTAGGAAAATAAAGAGATAAGGAACACACACACAAGCTATGCAGACCTTTCCGCTATCGTGGTAGATGAAGATGTTGCGGGTGCTGTAGTCTTTGAGGTAGGTGATCTGCAGGCCGTTGGGGTTTCCTATCTTCTCAGGTTGGAAGGTTGCGTTGATGGTGTCCACCTTAATTACTGCTTTGGGCTCCTTAGCCTGCAGGAGAGAGGGAGGAGAGGAGGAGTTGTTTTCAGTTTGTCAACAGGATTAAAAAAATACTGGCACCAATTTCCATTAAACTTAGTGGAACGGTGTAAAGAAAGGTCCCACTCAATTTTGAAATCACGGGGCCGATTGTATTAAACGCCCTGGTATCAGATCGGTTCTCGTATGGGCCAATACGCAAGTTCAGGTATTGGAATCAAAATCGGGAAGGAAAAAAATGATACCAGAACATCTCCAGTATCAAGGCTTGGGGCCAAATGCGCTCTTTCTGACCATGACAATAATATCTAGAGCAATTATCTACATATCAGCCTGCATCGCTGATAACTGTAGTGCCTGAGACCAACACTAATCCCAGCAAACCTGATTGTGGTAGCTGTGCTTTCATCTCTCCTGACTTGAATGTCAATGGGAAAAGAATCTATCTGTGTGTACCTTCTGCCCTTGACCTTAACGGAAAACTGACACCGCCATGACTTTTTCACAAGATATTTGACAACTGATTAGAGTTTATGCTTTTCTGTCATTGGGTGCATTGATTCTCACAGCATTAAAAAAAAAAAGGGAAAGTGAGACAAATTTGCTAAGAAGCCAGCAGGCTGTTACTTGAGTCTGAATATTTTACACACCACAAGGCTCTTCTGAAACCAAAGAAAAAGCTGAAGCACTGGAGAGACATCTTCCCTTTTTTTCCACTGCATTAACTCTATGAGGATGTTTTGTTTTGTTGTTTGCTATAGCAGGATCACCAGGTGAATACCAAAAGGGGTGGGGGGGAGGGTGTTAAAGGGGTTAAAGGACATATGTATGCCAAAACAAATACACTGGAGAACCATATACAAAAATAAGTCTGTTTTTCTAGTATTTTTAAGAATATTATTTTCAGTTCCCAGTTATCCCAAAGAACTCCCACTGCTTCCAGCCAGAATTAGTTTGGGTGGTGTACAGCTCAGTGAATCAGCCACACTGTCAGAGGACAGAATGCTGGTTGAGCTTGTCTGAGCATGCTCACACACAGCAGAAGGAACAGGTACAGATACTCTTTGTAGGCTTTTGGTAGGTATGTATGACTATAAAGTGTGTTATAAACTGTGTGTATGTGTAAAAGTACTGCAGCACATAATTTGGGGGTGTTGTCTACACAGCATTTATTTTCTTTAAAGTGCTCTCTAATTAAGGTATTTGTGTTGTGGTTCCGTGTGTGTGTGTGTGTGTGTGAGGGTGTGTGTGGGTGTCGCACATATGCTGGAAGCGTTCAAACAAGACTAATTAGAACACTGTCTAACTACAGTAGGTCACTGGCGTCTGAGAGAAATGCTTTTTGTGTAAAAAGCTGTGTGTTTAGCTGCATGTGGCAACTTAAAGTCTAATTAAAAAGATGTTGCTTACGTCAAATTTGGTCAAATACTTCAGAGTCCCCTCCCTCTCTGAGAGGATGAATCGCCTGCTGAGGAACTGCCCGTTGTCCCGCCCCTTCTTCATCAACATGCCATCTTTAGTTCCTGCGGGAAACCAACAATAGGGCTCAACAGTGTGGTTCACAAAGTAAAAATCCCATTTATTTCCTCCATAAGGATTGTGATTATTAGCTATGTAAACAATCCAAGAAAGACTGACCACAAGCTCTGAGGTTGTGAATAAAAGTTTCTGCACCTTCAGAAGTTAGAAGTCCATATGAAATAGGGCAGCACAACATGAGGAACATATTGGATTGCGTTTATTTTGACTGATATAGCGATTGCGATATGATTCACGATATTCAAAGGAATTATCATTTTGGTATCATTATTCTCTTTTTCAGTGAAAAAAATGTGGTAAACAAATTTAAAATAATTTTAATGTGATTTTTGCAAGGATTTGTTCCAAACAAAGCCTTTTTCTTTAGTCCGTAGGGTACAATTTGTAGGATGGAATGTGTCTGCAGCACCACAATACTTGGTTTGACACATATTTTGCCTTCACAAATATTGCACCCCCTGCAATTTGATCGATGGAAGTCACTGTTCTCACCA
Source organism: Etheostoma cragini (assembly GCF_013103735.1). Lineage (NCBI taxonomy): Eukaryota > Metazoa > Chordata > Actinopteri > Perciformes > Percidae > Etheostoma > Etheostoma cragini. Next base: position 27,386,759 of record NC_048408.1, on the reverse strand, counting down.
TTGCATGTTAACGCAAAACGACATACCACTGAAGTTCATAATTCCTAAGTTTCTGTTCATAGTCTTGTACATCAAATGTTTCATGGTCACGATTAATCTTGGAGCTTTTTGGCTTGGATCCAGACTTAAAAACATTTACATACGCTTTTAATAAAACATCATTGGAGAATTTGAATGGGGAAAAAAGAACAGCTCCGGAACCAGAGCCGTTCAAAAAAGTGGGCGGTCACTGTTGAGCTCTATAGGTAATGAATGAGCATGAATGCCTTTTTGTGTGTGCATGCATGTGTGTGTGCACACACTCACCTTCCTCATATATCAACCTCTTCCCAGGCTCAGAGAACTCCTTCCTCTCGTACTTTGCTCGAATCCACTGCTCCCTCAACGTCCTGAACACACAACAAACCAATGAAATGTCAATAGAGCTAGCTTGTAAAATAGTACCAGCTGATTTTAGACTAAAAGATATCTTGCAAACGTGGTAAATGAGAAACAGACTGGGTTGGAAGTGAAGGCTGATACTCAAAACTGGGAAGGGCTATTCTGCTCAAGTAGATCAGTAAATTTGCTTACATTTTCTAAAGCACATTTACCGCCTATTTCAGTAAAAGTCTAACGCTTTATAAACATTTTATAAATGTGCAAAATAAGTATGAAGTAAATACAATTTCAAACATAATCCTCATTCAATGTGCATAGGTTTACAGACTGAAATGTGGGTTTACAATTTAGCACTTACTTTAGTTGATTATGATCAAGTTAGCTAGACTCTTGCAAGCTAGCCCAGCTGGTAAGCTAACAGCAAACATACTAATATCTGTGGGTATTTGAATTGTAACGCTTTAAAATCACACAATTCAGAAATGTATGCTTGAAAATATATTTAGTAGGGGAAAATTCTAAAATATATCAACTTTTCAACCACTTTTCAATCATGTTTGCTATAAGCTGTTCAACTAACTAGCTAGCAAAGCTAACAACCCTGCACCAGAATCCAAGAGAAATAAAGCTACTATGTCAAAGAACCTTAGTAAAAAATTATTTGTAAGTCATGACCAGCACCCATTATGTATCATCACTTAAATTATCTTCTGCAACTGTGTTTTTTTTAAACAGACACTTAACTATAGGTCCACATATTTCTACCATGAATTCAATTCTGAAAAAAACTCATGTCTTATGTCATGTCTGGGTTGACCTGATACCTTACACAAGTTTTAGTAGAAAAACATAGAAACTATTTTATTTAAAACCCTTAAGTGATCACACACTTGGGTCAGGATTAAAACACAATCCGAAGAAATTCTATTCTTTGTCGACAAATCATTTTCTTATGCTCATGTCGCATGTGTGTTTGATCCTAATTTGACTCTTAGAGCAGAAAGACTTTCTCTGTCTGAGGCCAATAAAAATCCAGAGTTGAATCCAACTGATTTAGCTCTATTCATAACGTGAACCAAGAAGGAATCTCTCTCTCACCCACCTTTAGCTGCACCAGTCTTTATTACAAATCATCAAAGAAGGTGCTACATGTGTGTATAACTGTGCTTGTGTATGTGTGAAGAAAGGGCGTGGAGATTTGAGCTGTCCTCAGGCAAATATTTACAGATACAGTGGTGAGCTACTCCTTCCATTCAAAACACGCACTACATTTTTTAGTCAGACAAAGACATTTCCAACAAGTGGCTTAAACGTGGCTGTGGCTGCTTCTGTATCATTGTATGCCACATGAAAAGGTTTGCTCTTTTTCCAAAAAACTCCGGCTGCTTCACATTGATACAATTCTAAACCTTCCTGTCTGGAAGCTGCCCCGTGCAGCTGCATTAACACACTACGAGACAGTCAGAGTGTGTCTGCAGATAATCTGGAGGCGGCCAAAGAGAATGCATCTCTCCAGCAAAGAAGACCTTCAACAATAAACATTTCAGAAATGCTTTTTTTTTTTTTATTGTGTTGGTTTTGCTTTGACTTTTATTCTCTCAATATGGCTATGTAATAAAAAAATGTGTCCTATTCAAATAGGGCTTGCACATCAGTAATGCTGAGTATTGTACCGGTACCAATACCGTGACTTCGACACAGGATCCTAAAAGCTACATTTTCAATACTAACTTTGTAAAACAAAAGAAATCCATTACACATATGGTAAAAATCTTTTTATTTGTTTTTCAGCTACTACTACGTGAGCCCCGTCTCTGTACACAACATTGACTTTTTCCTGCCTGCCTGACCTGTAAAGTTGGACAGCCAATTCTTTAAAACTAGCTCATTTCTGCATGCAAACACACAGAGATGCACATGCACAAACAAAAACAGGAAACCTCCATCTATGGATAACCATGATAACACACACTGATATGTTTGGTGTTTAAAACAGATTATGTATAAAGCTTTGCATGTTTTTATGTATGTATGTGTGTTTCTATGGTTACTCACTGGCCATCTTTGTGGGTTGGTTTGTAGTAGTAAACCGGAACTGCGGCCTCATATTTCCTCTTCATCAGCTCGTTACCATTCTCCGCCATGAACTAACAAAACACACACATAAAATGAGACTATTTTAAGGATGAATGACACCTTAACACCTTTACATTTAGACTTTTGAATCGGCTCAACCGGTAAACAAAGTCAACACAAATAAAATCTCTATTGGTGAAATAAACTAGTAAATCAAAGAGCTGAGATGCAAAACATATTTTAGATAACGATGTGAAAAGTAGCAACATTATTCATCTGTTTTATGTGAATCCCATTTACAGTGTCAGGAATGACCTGGGCAACAATGTGAGGTCATAACTATTGAAATAATTGATATGCACTTTATTCTTTTTGAACAAATACAGAATTTTGTAAACTTGTTGCACAATTTCTCTACAAACTTATAGTAACAGTGAATGTTTGGATACAGTTAGTCAGGCATAGAGTAACCCCCATAAAACTATGAGTGTCATGTAAATGTAGGCTACAGTTTTGAACTAGTCTATATTCTTAATGTTCCACTTCTGGGATTGCTCCATTGCAGAAAATCCGCCAGATTTCACTCATTTAGGCCGAATGTCCGTTACCTTTCTTTTCCTTTGTGTTGGCATTTTAAAATCTGGTGGATTTCTGAGGAATATGGTTAACAGTTCCTCAGATCTCTGCAGGGTAAATCCAGACAGCTAGCCAGACTATCTTTAGACTAAAACAACTTTTAAATGTCCACCAAAACCTTCCTTCCAAACCAATTATGCAGCAGCAGCACTACTTTTCTCTGGTGCTGAGCCCCGCCCAAGTTGATTGTGATTGGTTTGATGAAATACAACTAAACTGGAGCAAGATTTCCTCCCATCCCCAAACGCTGTGTGGAGTAGCCAAACCGTCTCTGGCGCACTGAAGAAGGTCTGAGCCTAACCCTTTTTTCAAATTATCATACCAATTTAATGCAGGGAGTACAACCCTTCCAACCCAGTGAACTGTTACTTTGACGGACAAAAAAAGATCTTTGAGGTTAAAAATCTTGTTTATTGAGGCTATCCTTATCCCCAGGCTCAATAAACAGGACGGATCAAATTTAAATAATAAAATAAAATAAAATAACAGATCAACACAAAACAACCAAGTAGTCTACAATACAAAGAACAAGGGGCATAGCACAAAATTCTGGGCCCTGTAGTAAGGAATTCTCTGTATGGGCTCCTCTCCGCATCCACAGCTATTCATTCTAGCATCTTTACTCGCTATGTTTTGGGTTTTAAGCGGACACTGAAAAGTTGGCTTGAATCCTCGCACTATTTAAAATAATAGAGGGAGTTTGCAACTTTTAATACAATACCTTGGCCCATTATAAGGTGCTGCTGTCTCACCTGCACCTCGTGGTCCTCCCAGTGGGAAAGGGTCAGAGACTTGACCTTGCTGATGGCGGGGATGTTGCGGTGGATCCCAGAGCAGGCCAAGCAGATGAACACCCCCAGGGAGCAGGAGCCCCACCCGGGATCTGCAGAGAGGAAGACGGAGAGAACAAATGCAGTACGGCGGATGGATAAATGAAAATAAGACATGGTGTGGTAGGTATGGAGTTACAGAGAGAGAGAAAAAAAACTGATTGAAAGATTATTAAATCTGAGGAGGTCAAGAAATAGCTTGCATGTTTTGTATGGATAAATATTACAGTAAGGCTGCAACTAAGGATTATTTATTTTATTTATTTAGTATTTTAGATGAATTAGTCCAAACAATTTGTTAACCTAATAAATGCTCAAAAATAGTGAAACATGAGTACCACAAATTCTGAGACCCAAAGGTACAGTCTACAGTCAGAAGAAATTATTACAGTTTGATTATGTATAATAGACATATTTGGCTTCATGGAAAACCAAGACGAGCAGCAGGGCAACGTCACATAGCTACTGCATGCTTATACTCACCTCCAACCAATTTTCCGAGGGAAACCTTAAACCCACTTCCTTTTACTGGTTTTCTCAAACCAACATACCAAAGGACAAAGCTGTATAATACATAATATATAATAAAAGATATGCATTCAGAGGAGTCTTACTGTGACAGCAAAACACATACAGAACAAACAGCCAATAAAATAAGACAAAGAAGCAAACGGTATTTAAAGTGCTCATATTATGCTTTTTGGCGTTTCCCTTTCCTTTATTTTGTTAGACATCTTTTTTGTGCATGTTATAGGTTAACAAAGTGAAAAAGCCCAAAGGGACTTACAATCTTCAACAGAAAACACTGTTCACAAAACAGCTCTGTTGTAGTCCAGTCCTTACTTCCGAGACAAACGTGCGTCACTTTGTAACACACGGTACAATGCTCGCGTAGCTGCTAGCATGGCACTCCCTCATACTCCGCTTCTGACTGGCTAGTAGTCCTCACCTAGCTACTGCACATGTGCAACTCCCTACAAAGATGGAACAGAAGTGACATGCCTCACTCTGCAGCTAAAACGGAGAGCTCAACACCCAGGGTGAAAAGGGGAGCTGCTGCAATGTGCAATACCACAAAAACATGGTGTTTTCTGAAAACTAAACCACATACAGCTATTCTAGTACAAACTCTAAATAAAATTAAGAACCTGAAAATGAGCATAATATGAGCAATTTAAATCACATACACATAAAAATGTGTAGGATAACATTCTATGTTGAATTTAATCTAAATATTAGCCTCCAGATAAATAATTAACGCGTAAATTGATTGTACATTAGCCAAGTCATATTTCCTTAAAATGGAAAGTAAAACTGAAAGAACCTTACTATAAAATAATATTTCCCCCCCACATTCCTTAGCAATTAACCAAAGGCAGCATGGAGTATGTTATAACTCATTCAGCTTTATGCAACAGTTCACTTGTATTCATATTCATTGTGTATTTCTAATTAATGTTAAATATGTGTGAATGTGTAAATGTGTGCACCTTTCACAAAGGCAAATTACACTAAAGTTTTACTTACTGTGGCAATATATCCTTTTCTGATTCTGAACTTTATGAAGTTTATGACAGTGATTTCTTTGGGTAAAATAATCAGACTAAAAAAGATTTACAATTAAGGTTTGGGGAATACAATACATTTTACGCAGTTTGTAGCCAGCATTAAACCCATTTAAACTCAAATTCACTTCTTCAGTTAACTGCTTTGCCTTTGTAGGGCAGTAGCTACATTTCCTATAAGCTACCTACAATTAATGAGCTCAGTGTAAGGACTTAAGGAGAAGAGCTAAAGGATCTCAAAGAGGGCCTTTGCAAGCAAGTGTGTGTGGGAGTGTACAAGCCCTTCACTTTGCTTGCCGAGACTTGTAGATTGAAGATTTGAAGATTCTTCTGTTGCAGCCTCCAACACAACATACTAAAAGACTTCACCTGTGCTGGCTGCTACCTGCAAATAGCCACATCCAGGAAGGCCCTTCTCTCTACATCCCTAACTCACCCTGCCACACATTTAAGGTCAGAAACTAAGACACGAGAGAGTGTTTGACACGTTCAGCGTTGTGTTCCAACTAGCATGAAGTCTACCTTTACTACCGTGTTGGCACAGGTAAATGCTAGGCACCTCCTGCACGTTACATCCCAGCAACTAGGCTATGTTGCCTAATGTTTTTTGAACTTACCTGGGGCGCCGCAGTCTGCGCAAGCGTCATTTTCAGGGTTTTGCAGGATCTCCCTCAATGCTCGCGTTGCTCTCTCATTTGACGACATTTCAGTTTTCAGATTCCTCCGCTTTTAGAGCGAGATAAAGCGAGGGAGGGAGGGTGGGAGAGAGATAGAGAGAGATGGGTGAGGGCGCCGTACAACCCCAAAAGGCAGCTAAGGTGTGTCTCCTCGGACTCGACTCCCCCACGTGAGTCCTTTGGGCTAGCTAACGGGCTGCGGACAAGTCCTCACAGGTATGCCTCCTCAGCACAAGCGAGGTGTGCCTCCGGCCGAAGAAAAATCAATTCAAGGCCCTTTTTAAAAAGTTTTCCCGGAAATGTCCATTCTCTTTTTTTTTTATAGGCTACCGCGGCCCTAGAAGAAGCCAGTAATGACACCCTTCAGAGGACCTGAGAGGCGCGTGCTGCTGAACTCTGAAACCGAATCACCGCACTCGCCCCGGTCTGCCTGTGCGGAGGGGAGGTGTGTTTGAGCAGGAATGAAACCGACTGAAACCCTACACTAGGAAGTGAAATGCGGTTGTTCAAACTTTTTTTTTTTTAGATGTTCAAAACAGTCTGTGGTTCAAACGTGCTTTGCCGCATGGTTAGAGATTAGGTAATTACACACATCGCTCCGGCGTCAAGTGCGCATGCAAATGTCACCTTCTTATCTGTAAGGATCATTTTGGAAAGCATAATGATAACGTTAACGTGGACAGGTCACATCATTGAACTGACCTTTAGAAAGACTTGACCCTTTGACATTAGCAGATTAATGAAAACTGTAGCATGTGTCCTCGAAGTTTGTGAATTCTTTTAGGCATATTACTATACGTCATTTGGGGTTCATTTGGATTAAAGTTTTTTTTTTATAAAAAATTACGACACACCATAAAGGAAGTCATGATTACAGAGTTGATTGTGAAGATTATAGACTATGCAAATGCACACAGGGCAGCCACAATTTAACTTGGTATGAGTCAGTCTGCTGTAGTGTAGCCTAATTATGAATATGAGAAACGCCAGTCACTCATTCAGCAATAATAGAAACAGGCTTTTGGGTCACAATGTTAAAAGAAAACGTTGGATAATTATGTCAAGATGGCCTATTTTATATAATATAGACTACACTGCATGTATACTACAAGTTAAGTACAAGTGTCTTAACATTGCACTTTCCCAGTAAATTACTTTATTTTACTGATAACAATGCATCACATTTGATTGGCTGATTGTAATATTGGCTGACCCAGTACACATCTCATAGTTGATATTGGGCACCTATTCATGGTTTGTTTTAATTAAGATAAGTCTTGTATTTATTGTTCAGATAATAGTGTGAATCCAACTTTGTGGCAACAGTTTGGTGAACCCATCACTGTTTCTACATAAATATATCTAGAGCCATAATGAAATGGTTTTCCCAGTTTGATGTGGAAGAACTTGACCTTTGGAATGAACTAAAAACACTGAGAGCCAGGCCTTATCAGCCAACATAAGTGACCATGCTCACTTATAGAAGCTACTCCCCACAGCCAGGTTCCACAATTCACAACCTTGTGAAACATCATTTCCAAAAGAAGCGATGCTGTTACAGCAGCATATCAATAGTTGGAGATTGACATGTTCAGCAATCACATTTGATTGGTGCATAGTTGTAATTTACGGAGGGGGTTACAACCCTCCCAATGAGCAAAACTGGACAGCCCACCCCAAATACCTATTATATTTTCCTTCACATAACTAAAGACATTTTTTAATTTTCATTTTGATAAAAAGTAAAGATCTCAGCTTCCCCCCCATCGTTGATGTTGAACCCAAAGTAACGCCATAGATGTGGTGTATGTTTTCTTTCTCTGAAAGCAACTTCAGTGTTACATAGGGGTTTCCCTCTTAAATGTAGTGGAATGAAAGAATAAAGTAGAAACAAATGTTAAAAATCCTATTATAGCTGCATCCCTAATAGTCTGCTGATAGCTGTAGCTCCGTGTTTGGTCACTAGGTGGCAACAGTACACCACTTTGATGCCTGTTATTCATATGGGCATAGTTCAGTATGATGCTGGGGTGGTTGCAGTGCTTTACCTTTGTAGTCTATATACTGTGTATGTATATATATATATATGTATATGTATATATATATATACACACACACTCTGTATATCTGCCTTTTAACCAAGCATCACTCCCCTCTTTGTGAGATACCCGGGCTGGCGGGAAGGAGATATTACGAACACTAATAATAATCAGCAGCTCAACAGTCTTTTCATTCCGAAGAAATTATATTCTATGGAAATGTAACAAAGATATTCTCTCTTTGTAGTAACTTCCCTCGTGGTTTAACATTCACTGACCCAATGTGATTTCCTAAGTGAGACAGATGGGAGTTAGGCTGGTCTGTGAGTGGGCAAGCAAAGTAGGGTTTAATACCATTTCGCCCGTAAAGGATTTCCCCTGTGATAGCAAAAGGCTAATGTCCCGTTACCAAGCTAATTTGTCAACACCAATCCAGCAAAGAGTGGCTTGTCTATTCTCTCTCACACCAGTCTTAAACTTTTCCTTTTCTCTATGTAACAATTTCGATGTTAGATTCTAACAACTGTCAAGCTGTAGGCTGGTGGAACCCATTTGATTGTGGCTAAATTCAGTGTGTTTGTTTAGAGATCGAGTATGATAGACAGCAACTCATGCCTTCTACTCATTCTGGATGTGTTGTGTAATAGCATGAGTCAAGTGATTTTAAATGACATAAATGAAAATAGCACACAACCAAAGAAATTAAATTCTCTCGCTCTCATTTTTGTTTCTTATCTTCCTGTCACTTTCCTCTATTACTTTGTATTTCCTACTCTCCTTCCTCTGTTTCTCTTATTTTCTTTACTCAGTTCAACGAGTGTCATACTGACCCTGGAGTCTGCTCATGCCTGAAGCTGAAGGGCAACACAGTTACACTCTTTGGTGTTATCTGAAAATTAAACCACATACAGCTATTCTAGTACAACCTCTCAAGAAAATTAAGAACCTGAAAATGAGCATAAAATGAGCTCTTTAAATCACATACACATAATAATGTGTAGGATAACATTCTATATTTTTTTATATAAATATAAATATTAGCCTCGAGAGAAATACATTTTTCTTAAATTGATTGCACATTAGCCAAGTCATATTTATTGTCTTAAAATGGAAAGGAAAACTGAAAAAACCTTACTATAAAATAATAATTTCCCTCCCACATTTCTTAGCAATTAACCAAAGGCAGCATGAAGTATCTTATAACTCATTCAGCTTTATGCAACAGTTCATTTGTATTCATATTCATTGTGTATTTCTTATTAATGTTAAATATGTGTCATTGTTGTGTAAATGTGTGCACCATTCACAAAGGCAAATTACACTAAAGTCTAACTCCCTGTGGCAATATCTCCTTTTCTGATTCTGAACTTTATGAAGTTTATGACAGTGATTTCTTTGGGTAAAATAACACTCTGTACAAAACAAATACGGTCGAATAACCAAAAACTTTGGGACGCACAATCCATGATTGTATGTTACCCCCTATTTGAAGAAAAAATTAGGAGCTACAGATTCCCTCTGTAACCCTTCTCTGTCTCCCTCTCTGATGATTTATATGCACGCAGTTGGTGGCATTTTGAAGCTCGCTGGGTATGACAGGGACTAAATGGCAGCAAGTGCAGGCCATTAGTATGTGTCTTGCTGGGTGCTTCTGACAACGCACGCCCTGTCTGTGGCCCTGCCTCTGAGACTGAACTCTCAATGTATTCTATGATATATATAAATAAATTAGGCTCCAGGAGTCACCCAACAAAGTTTAAATCAATCCTCTGAACTGCGTGCAAAGTGTTTGAAGACCTTTCATTTGAACGGAGAGTTTAGTTCTGACGTCATGTCTCAACTGACTTGAATACAAACTGGAAGCAATCAGGAGCTTGCACCATCAGGCAGAAACTGTATCAACAGACATCAAGGGCAAAAACATGAATAAAAGCATATCAAACTGGCTTTGAAAACCGGCGGTTATGCTGACCTGGCCTTCATTAAAACACATACATACTTGTTGGATTTACAAGCAAAGCATGATATCTTACAATATGGTGCAATCCAATAACACACTATTTTACAGCCTTTTTTACTATTGGGATTCCACACAAGTAGTGTGACTACAGCTGTGAAGGTCTTGCTGGCAATAATTATTACAAGTTTCCTGTCAATTGTCATCCATATGTAGCAAACATTTGAACCAACAAAAAATGTGAACTAATGTGCACCTCCAGTCACTACTGCGTGATTATTAAAAGTTGGATGCATCCGGATGAACAATTGGTGGCACCTATTTCCGTCAGGTGCAATTAAACCACTGCAGACTGATGGAATGCAATATAGAATATGTGATGGCAAGGACGTTTACAGTCCAGCAACTCCAGCCAAAGTTACGCTATATAGTGTCAGTTTTGCCAAAATCCTTGGTCATTCCCCATCCTCAAGTCCTTTAATTTTTTTTTTTATCTGAACATAAAAGCATGAATCAAACAGCCCAACAGGTTTTTTTCTATTTTTTTCTAAGCATCCAAAACCACCAAAGGGTTAGAACAATCTAATGGTACAACAATATTTCCAAATGCATCTAATTAGAATTTGACAAGGATACAGGATAAAAAAATGATGTGTGGAGTTCCCAAAGGCTTCATCCTGGGGCCTCTTCTGTTTAATGTCTACATGCTTCCACTGGCTCAGATTGTGGAAAACAACCATACCATAGCTATGCGGACAACACACAAATTGACCTAACGTTATCGCCAGGGGACTTGCTCTTAAATTAAATGAAGGAAAAACTGAGGAGGTTGTTTTTGGAGCAAAAGAGGAAGGGTTGAAAGTCAGCACTCAGCTTAAAAAAAAAATGCTAAAAACAACAGACAAAGCCAGAAATCTTGGTGTAGTCATAGACTCAGACCTGAATTTCAACAGTCACATAAAGACAATTACAAACTCAGCCTATTATCACCTTAAGAATATATCAAGGGTTAAAGTACTTATAGTATGAATCAGCAGGATTTGGAAAAACTTTTCCATGCTTTTATCTTCAGTATACTTGACTACTGTAACAGTGTCTTTACAGGTCTCCCTTAAAACCAATCAGACAGCTGCAGCTGATTCAGAACGCTGCTGCTCAAGTCCTCACTAAGACCAAGAGACTGGATCACATCACTCCAGTTTTGAAGTTCTTACACCGGCTTCCGGTGGCTCAAAGAATTAATTTTAAAATACTTCAGCTGGTTTATAAATCACTAAACAGTTTAGGGCCAAATTACATTTCTGATCTAATAGTAAACCTTGAACCACCCAGACTCCTCAAGTTGTCTGGGACAGGTCTGCTTTCTTTCCCCAGTGTCAGAATTAAACAGAGAGAAGCATAGTTCAGTTTCTATGCTCCACGTATCTGGAACAAACCCCCAGAAAACTGCAAATCCGCCACAACTCAGCTCTTTTAAATCAAGGTTGAAGACCTTTCTTTTTGATCTTGCCTTTCTTTAAATGATTGCTCATTTTTTATTCTGAAGTTGATTTTTGTTGAAACAGTATGGCAATCAGCAAGGGTAAGATCAAAATGAAATGACTTGATTAGACAGTGATGTGACTGTTCTGATGAACATTTTCTAAACAATCAAGCAACAAAAAGAGGGAATTTTTATCATTATTGTTGGCTGAAACAAATATTGAAGTGAACTGAGGAACTTTGTGCCTTTTGGGATGTTTTTATTAACAGTTTGTGAGATTGGCGTTGTGGCCATTCTGGGGGTGTTTCTGAACAGGAAACAAATATATTTCTGAGAATTTCTCCAAAGCGGGTGTGACATAGATTTTAAAATCTACAAGAAACAGTTGGAGCTGTTCAGGATTTTGCAAAGTTTGCCTTGATTAAACTAAGCCTTATAGTGACGACTATATTGTAGTGTAAAGAGAAGTACTTCCACTCTTGGTTATGGGTAACCAGAGTACAAAGTCACATGAGCCTGCGGGGCCCCTGGTGGATGAGATAGTAAAGAAATATGGGTCTTTTTATGTATAGCACTTTAAATTGCCCTGTCGCTTAAATGTGCGATGCAATTAAAGCTGCCTTGCCTTGTCCTGCCTAGAGTAAGACTGCCAAAAGCACAACCACCTCCAATTGGCCAGAACTACGTTTCTGTCAACCGTTTTCTGCACCGTGTTACTACAGATGCATACAGGGAACATACTAGTACTACTGCTGTACACAGGGAACAAACTTCTACTACTGCTGTACACAGTGAACATTCTACTACTACTACTACTACTACTGGGTTACAGGTGCATAAAACACAGGATATTAAACCTGTTTCAAGCCCTTTTTTTTTAAACACATTTTTTAAATATTTGTTTTTCTTTTATTATTATAATTTTTAGGGGGGCTGGCATGAAATTTAGGGGGGATTGGGATCTAATCGCCAATTGTGTTATCCAACAGAATTTTTACCAGCAGATAAATTCGGACCTCCAGGTACTGCCGCCATTCATCTGCATGTATGGCAGAACAGAAAATCTGCAACTTTCCCTGGAGTTAACCGCTAACACTAGCAGTAGCTAACTAGCTTGGTTACATTTTTCAAAACAAATCTAGTTGTAGTCTTGCAATTTGTGACCCTGAAAGATCCCGTCTTTACACATTATGTCTTTAGCGTCAGATGTGAGATGATTGTGTTTAGGTGTGAGGTGGTGTCAGACTTTAGTTTTTTCAAAGTCTGTTCAAAGTCTTCTAGAGGCTAAAAAAGAAAGATAGATGATAAGAGATTTGATGAGGGAAAGAGAGAGCTAAAACAGAGACAGAGATGGAAAGGAGGAGAGAGGCAGAAAGGTAGAGAACCAGTGTGAGAGACAGAATAGGAAATGTGGGGAAAAGACGGAGACCCCGAGAGGAGAGAAAGAAAGCGGAAGAGAGCATATTACTCGTGGTAGACGCTGTCATGGAGTTAATGGGGTTTTGCCACTTCTTATCATCCCAGTGCCTTTTGAACCGTGTCCTTTGCATACAGAAAGATCATTAACTCCTGGCTCTGTCTCCTCCAGGGGTCTCGTCTCCGCTTTGTCTGCGGGATGACTCTTCAGCAAGAGCATGGCGCCTGCCTCCCAGCTTCCACTTAAATCTGCACTACATACTTTATGTAATACACCCATATTAGGAGGCAAAATCACAAATTGGGGCTTATAACACACGAAGACAGCACCATTTTGTTTTGGTTTAAAGATAAGTGTTTTATGTACAAGGTGAAGTTCAGTTCACAACAGATACACAGGATGGAGCAAGGGGAAGGCAGGTGAGCTGCCAGTCGTTGTAGATTGAAACAAAAGCATAAACTAGATTTTACAGACTCCGATTTTTAGTACAAAAGTTGGCCGTAGTTCTCTGCTAATTGATAGGAACACTCTGACGAGGCACATCTGGAGTTTTTTTAGTGCATTCCATTTGTACTCAGAACTCGGATGTTTAGAGGTCAAAGTCAGAAACCCTGCTCTAGCTAACGTCAGAGTTAGGTAGCCGCTAGCTACGGCTAGCTAGAAGGGTTTGTCGTGACGTTGCCTGGAACGCTACCAAGTCATGAGTCGTGACTTGAAGTTGTAACTTACAGGCTAAAAACTGTGTCTGGAACGCAGCATGTGACACGGCACCTTTCAAGACCCCAAAGGACAACAAACAAAACATAAAAAACATGAATAAAAGCACAACAAATACATCACTTGTAAAATCAAGGTGACTAGTTAAAAACATTTGAGCCTTTTAAACATTGTCGTGTTTTTTGGAAATAAACAATGGACAAATGGAGTCTTTAAACACCACGGATGTGAAGTTATTCACTGACAAAGTGACGTCAAATGAATGGCAGTCAATGGAATGCTAACGGCAGGTGACGGCTTGTTAGCATCATAGCAACATGTACGTGTTGTGGAGAGAGGCTTGGAATAGACTCAAGTAAAGTACAAGTACCTCAAATTTGTAATCAAGTACAGTACTTGAGTAATCAACTTAGTTACATTCCACAACGGAAGTTATATTGGGCAAAGAACAACAGACGTTTTTTATTTTTAAGCTGTGATTGGATTTGATCAATATTCATTAAAACAGGTTAGAAGAAAGTGTCTTTCTTAGGGCCAAACACGCAAAGCTGCTCCTGGGGGATAGTACAATCTTTACCAGTTTAAAACTCCAGGATGCCTGACAATATAAGCAGCTAATGTAGCAATAAGTTGTGGGTAAAGGGCTGAAGCCTTGAGCTGTTTATGCTGAGCGTAGCAGGACTGGGATGGAGATGTGCAGCTGGGCGCGCCCCAGGGTAATCAGGTGGATACAACCTCAGTCAGACGGTGGAGAGATGAGATGGAGGTCACTGGCGTACATCGCCTCTTTTCACCTCTTCTCCTCCATTCAGCAGATTCCCTTCACCCTGCGGTGCCCAGTGCCTTGACACAACTCACACACGTTGATTTTTGTGTGTGTGTGTGTGTGTGTGTGTGTGTGTGATTGAACACTGATATATCCGAGTTTGAGGGAGGAGAAAAGGAAATAAAACAAGTCCCCCGTCGTCTTGTCTAAGCTCGACATGGATTCAAAAATCAGCTTTCATACTAACCCAATTAAACACCACGCCTCAAGTTCAACAAGGGGGAGTTAGACACAACAAGTAAGCGAGACAGAGAAACTTTTTCACTGATTTACCTGATAAAGATTGACTTACACAATACGCCATGCACAATTGCACTTGCCTTGCAATTCACTTGAATTTGTTTCCAAGTACTTTTAAACTCAGCAGTATAACACTCAGCTCGACACATGCCAATCTTGTGTTTTGAGCTTTTTTTACAGCCCCCAAGAGGTCAAAAGATAAATAATTAAAGTCAAACGATATATCTTTAATTTTGAAGTCAGGAGGACACCAGATTAACTTCCCATCTTGTGCTGCAGGATGAAAACCCATATTTTCAGATATTTGGCCAAAAGTCATGGTGCAAAGGACCCTAGGGTGAATTTCTCCAAACCAACCCTTTAAGATGTAGTTATGCATTCCACCTCTTACTGGACACAATGCAAATGCTCGATCAATGCTTGATTTGTGGTTTAGTGGAATTGAGTTGGATGTTATTATCAGCCTACTGCTAACCGAGCTAGTTCTCTGATGCACTGTGATGTGTCATTATTGTGACATTACATTTTACTGTTGTGGAGTTTGTGTGCATGTTTACTAGGGGTGATCCGAGTATCCGGCTGAAACGAGTATAAAGCACTTTTGCCGAGTACAAGTATTTTACTAGTAATATGACTCAATATCCGTGCTCGGATTGAATACAACTCCTCAACTGGCCGCGCAGCGTTCTGT
>NC_048408.1:27367734-27371124 GCF_013103735.1 Etheostoma cragini | reverse complement strand
ACTCTTGTTCATTACATTTTACTTCATAATTGCAACGGCATGTGTTGTATTCATTGTTGCAAAACGTTTTGTATATAGTTTGTTTGTTACCATGTCAACACCATTGATCTGAAGCTTGATGCTGTCATGTAAATAGTTTTCAAATCAGAAATAAATATAACAATTTTTGATCAACTCATATCAATTGCATGCTTAAATAACATACCGGTTAAAGACCCTAACATTTCAAGAGAGCCCAACCCACTTCCGGGTTAAATCTGACCACTTCCGGTTTAGGCCCCGTCCAGTCCGAGTATGGATCCGGATACAGATAATTCATGTGGTAAACAGATACAGATACAGATACAGATAATGCTGTACTCGCTCATCCCTAATGTTTACTATACTTACTATTCACTGTGTTGGACTTTCTATCAGGGCTGTTGTTTCTCACTGGCATGAAGTACAATGCCACTCATTGGACGGTTATGTCTACGCGTGTGAATCCAGTTACCCTGTTACTGTACTGATACATTTCTGCAACACCTCTGCTTACTCTTGTTTAATGTAATGTTAATGTTGACCTGTGATCCCTATCATCAAATTAGTGGTCCAATACTGTTTTTACAGTTACAATTCCCACCCGTAAAAACTAGAATAAATTGTTGTCACTATGTAAAATGAAGGCAAGGCCACTTGTTCATTTGTCTTATGTGAGAGATTACAGAATACAGACAAAGAGGCAACAATCCCCAACTCTCCATCCCTCACCTCATTTGATAAACGTGCAGTATGCACAGATCCATATTCATCTCTTCCGCAACAGCAGCAGCAGATGCAGACATCCATGTGAGACACAGGGAAATTATTTACATCATTAAAAGAAGAATTTGACATCTGTAAACCACCCTCCTCACCCTTGTTCATGGTCATACCCTGCTGTCTACTTCCCCCCCCTTTCTTAACATGTTTTCCTTATTGCAAACTTGGTCTCCTGTTGTATCATTGATCATTTAATTATGATGGAGTGCATGCAGAAGGGCATGATACACGAATCACAAGCCGTGTTTCATGTTGAAATAATACATGGCTAATATTTTTAGAGGCTTTGGCAAACATGCTAATGGTTGTGTACCTGCATGGTGATCGGGATGATGGAGATAGACCACAGGGGACTATTTATTCAGCCTTGTTTGCATGAGTATCTAGGCCAGATGAGCTTCTTCTGTACTGGGATGTTCCCTGTACTAAGATAGAAACTAAAGCTGAAAGAGCTTTTGAAACAGTCGCGCCCACATTGGGAAATGCTAACCAACATGTTTTCAATAGTGACATCTTCTTTTAAAATCTTTAAAAAGCAGCCAAAGGTGCATCTTTTTAGTCAGGCATTACTTTAGCCCCAGTGTTGACTTTATTACTTCAGTACTGTATTTATGCTTTACTACAACTTATTGTGATTTATCAGAATTAGAATACTTTATTGATTCCCTCAGGGAAAATAGTTAGTTGCAGTTGCTCACAGTCAAACTCAAGGTAAAGTAAGAGGAATAAGTTATGCATAATAATAATAAGTAAATAGTAAGTAATAAATAAATACAAATGTTAGGTAGAAGTAAGTAAGATAAAAATATTGTTTCAAATTGGGCAAATTATATTGTAGTCCAGTGTCATAAAGTGTGTGTTTACAGTACAATCATAAATAAGTACAGTCTGTAATATAAGTAGTAGCAGTGAATAAATAACCTTTGCACACCGTTTAGCTGATAAATTACTGCAACAAGTAATTATTGTGCTTTTTATGGCTATTGATTTGTTTTACTGTATGTATTTATTTGGCCCGTGAAGCCCTTTGTGACTCTGATAAGTGCTACATAAATAAACTTATTTACTTCTCTGGATCATACTGGCGGTGCTGTTCCGTGGAAAATGATTTATGAACCAAATACATGCCATAAATGGTATGAAATCCATCATGACCCTCTTATTTATATTATACCACACTTTCATTGAATCAGTTTCATTATTTGCGCTTGCAGCTTGGTTTGGGAACCTCTCTTTGAAAAATAAAAACTCACTCAACCCAATAGCAAAGTGGTCTAGCAGGCTGATTGGTGAGCCCCAGCTTAATGTGGAGAACTTGTACACAAAACAGTTACAGCATACTATAACTGGTTCAACTTTAATTGACAGTTCCCATCCATTGCACACAGAGTTTGAGCTTCTCCCCTCTAGGCGTTGGTTTACAATCCCTAGGTGTAAAACACCAAGACACAAAAACAGCTTGGTCCCTGCAGCCATTACACTGAGGAATAAGCCATAGCTGTACATTGCACTGGTGTTTATTTGGTGTTTGTGTATTGTTACTTTTAGTGACATGTACTGTAAATTTACATCAATATTTAAGTATAATCTGGACCGAGTTTGCTATTCCTTCATTTCCATTGTCTTAAGTTGAAGGATGTGTGATGTGTGCCTCTTTGTTTCTATGTGTGGAAGAGGATAACATCTACCTCTGGGTACAACTCAAATAACTTGACGTTGATCAGTGTTGGAATGTAACTAAGTACATTTACTCAAGGACTGTACTCAAGTACAAATTTGAGGTACTAGTAGTTTACTTATGTTTTTTTTCTTCTCATGCTACTTTCCACTTCTACTCCACTACATTTCAGAGAGAAATATTGGTCACACTTTACTTGAAGGTACCTATATAGGAGTGACATGACACTGTAATGAATGTGTCATAAACATGGTAAACAAGTCATAAACGTTTATGACACAACGCTTCTTTTAGTAAGTGTCATTCGGTTTTGTCATGACAGGTTATGGTTAGGGACAAGGTTAGAGTTCATGTGTCATGATAGTGTCATGTCACTCTTATGTAGATATCTTCAAGTAAAGTTTTGCTGAAATATTTTACTTTCTACACCTCTATGTTAATCTAAGTTTTAGTCACTAGTTATTTAACAAGTTAAAATGTTGCACCCAAAACATTTGAAGTTTATGAGATACAACGTTTATTACAAATGTAACTATCCAACCATATCACGGCCTACAAATCCAGCTGAAATGATTAGACGTCTTAGTTGACTGACAGAACTGTTTGGATCTTTGTCAGTGAGCCAAAAAAAAAAAAAAAACGTAATACTTTGTGTGGCCTGCGTATTCACAATGAGTAAAAATAGCAATGCAGATTAAGACTAGACGATTTTCTACGTAGATATTGATTTGGGACTATATAAGGTTGTTAGGATTCTAGTTGCTATGCTAAGCTAACTAGCAATGTGTTGGCCCACCTATCTATATCAAGGGCAGTTTTCACAGTGTGTTATTAGTACAGATGTGCTCAAATTTGTTGGTACCCTTACAGCTCATTGAAATAATGCTTCATTCCTCCTGAAAAGTGATGAA